>NC_053157.1:251169193-251186693 GCF_016835505.1 Polypterus senegalus | reverse complement strand
TATGGCAGCGCCGGAGAGCAGCCGGGAGGACAGCCGGCACTTCCGCCACACTTGGGCGCCAGAAAGAGGATTGCCGGGAACACCTGGGGCTCATCCGGGTCCTCTATAAAAGGGGCCGTCTCCCTTCATTCGAGGCTGGAGTCGGGTGGAAGCAGGACGAAGCTCAGGAGGAGAGTGGGCTGACCCGAAGACAAGGCATTGTGGCCAGGACTGTTTGGGGTTTGTTTGTGCACGTGACTGAGGTCTGAGTGAGCTATAAGTGAAGTCTGTGTGACCAATGAACTGGAGTCTTTGTGACATTGAACTGTAAATATTGTAAATAAGCGTGTGGTGGTTTGTGCAAAACTAAGATGTCCGCCTGTCTGTGCCCGGTGCCGTTCTATATATATATATATATATATATATATATATATATATATATATATATATATATATATATATATATATATATATATACATATATATATATACATATACATATATACACATACATATGTATATACATACACATACACATATGTATATACAAATCTACATATATATATCCATATACATATATATATATTAGGGGTGGGACTCGATTAAAAAATTAATCCAATTAATTAGAGGCTGTGTAAGAATTAATCTTGATTAATCGTATGTAATCGCACGTAAATTTGCCCCAAATCGCAAATGTTTTTTTTTTTAATTTAAAAGGGTTTTAGTGGGCGACAGAATCAAATAATAGACATGGACATGAATATTGTAAACTGAAGCTGTTTTAATTTCTGAAAAAAAGCTTTAAACTGCATTTGAATTCAAAACAGAAACAAAAATATCATCCCTGGTTAAAATTGGGCAGACTTAAAAATAAAGTGGTAGTTTAAGTACTTTAAGTACATTTTCAGAATAGTATTGTCTTTAAATAATAATAACCAAAATTTCAACATAAAGTGCAGTTTTCTTCTTAAAAAATAAGTCAGAAACATAAAAGGTAATTTGACCAGCTTCATCTTTAAACTCTGAGTAACATTAGCCAAAATTATTTTGTACATTAGGCTAAAACAGTGTGATCATTGAACATTTTGTAATTAGATGTATTTAGAATTACTAGCGGTCACGGAAGTCCAATGATCCCCAGTAAGAGCCACAAAGTCCGCTTTCTGTAATGCATCTAATTTTGCTTGCTTTTCAGTGTGCACAAAACCATGCTTTTATCAAGGCTTCGGGAGTCGAAATGATCAGTCGTAGGAGCAGCTTTATTCCGACTCTAACATTTTTGTAGCTGTGATGTGTGCATCAGTGTAATGGATGTACCAGGAAATCATGCATTGACAAAAGTTCCCGTTTGCTTGGAATTGAAAGTGTGATTAAATGCGTTATTTTTAGTTATGGAGTACATGCATCGAAGCTTCTCAGCTGTGCTTGTGCTAAGAAAGGGAAAATTTTAAAAATAGCGTAACATGATTCTCGTTAACCTAATATTTTTCATACGTCCCAAACCAAGGAGATCGAAGGTAAAATGAATCGGGTAGCGTACATAGTCAGTACATCCCTCTCGGGAATCGAACCTCGAATATCGCATTAGAGGCTTAAGACTCTACAATTGCGCCACAGCGTGTGGCTTGTCTATGCTAAAGTATGTATGTAGATCGGGGTATATATACACATTTAAATATATACCCGTATACGCAGTGGAGAAGTAGAAGTTATGAAAAAGAAAAGGGAACATTTTAAAAATAACGTAACATGATTGTCAATATACAGTAATTGTTTTGTGAGTGTTATTGAATGTTGCTGTCATCAAGGATTTGATTATCATTATTTCTTTCAATCAGGCTCGTATTTGTAGGAGTGTTGTGTTCAAGTTACATTCCGTGTTTGTCAATCGTTGTAAAGATAAGAGGTTTCATTCATCGATTAGTTCCTTACTGCATCAATAAACAGCTCGTCTTCCTCTTTATCTGAGATGTGACAAACTGCATGCAGGTTTTTTTACACTGTCTTCCTTTAGCGGGACATTCACTTTTTCCACCGTGTGCTTTGTTTTCGCAGTAGCTGCACTTATGAATATGATTCTATGTATACGCTTCATATTTTTTTGCTGCCTTCTCAATTGTGTAATTCGGTTTTTGTTCAGCACTCTTTGGAACTGTTGCTTTTTGTCTGTGCACTGCGTCAGTTCCGTGAGCAGCTTGGTGTTCTTGCATCGAAGGTTCCCAGCTGTACTGGTGCCATCTCGTGTAATGTCAGCTAAGACCCGCACTTAAAAGTTTCTCTCGCAGTTTCAATGAGTTTGTGCCAAACACCACCCTGACCATCTCATCTTCCTCTGCATAAGCACAGCCCTTCACCCGTGAACATTTACCGGCAGTGTTTGTATTGGATTGCGCTGATGGACGGCCTTATATGGGCAGGCACTAAATTACAAACGCTAGTGGCAGCCTGTCTATGAACTTAATTTAATATAAACTTACGGTTCACGCCGTGCTTTGTTTCCGCAGTAGCTGTACTTATGAATATGCTTGTATGCATCATTTGCTTCATAATGTTTTTCTGCCTTCTCAATTATGAAATGGCGTTTTGTGCTCATCGCTGTTTGGAGTTCTTCCTTGTTCTCTACGTACTTACGTAGGAGGCGTGATGATGTCACCGAAACTCCGCCCCGGCCATCTCAACTCAACTCCATTACATTATATGGAAAAATAGGTTCCAGTTATGACCCTTACGCGTAGAATTTCGAAATGAAACCTGCCCAACTTTTGTAAGTAAGCTGTAAGGAATAAGCCTGCCAAATTTCAGCCTTCTACCTACACGGGAAGTTGGAGAATTAGTGATGAGTCAGTCAGTCAGTGAGTGAGTGAGTGAGTGAGTGAGTGAGGGAGGGAGGGCTTTTCCTTTTATTAGTATAGATAATTAAGTTATCTTAATTTTATAATAATATAATCTTCCATCACAGCTCCAGCTGATTCAGAACTCAACTTCTAGAGTCCTGACACAAACCCAAAGGATTAAAGGCCAGAAGTCCACATGACCGTCATCATCAAGTTCTTCAATGAGAACCCTGAATACAATGAGGACTGACGGAGGTCATTGATGTTAGGTAGAATGCCTACAGGGGGCGGGGTGGTCTTGTGGCCTCTGACCCCCTGCAGATTTTATTTTTTTCTCCAGCCGTCTGGAGTTGGTTTTAGTTTTTTCTGTCCTCCCTGGCCATCTGACCTTACTTTAACTCTATGTTAATTAGTGTTCCCTAATTTTAATTCTTATTTATTTTGTCTTTTTTTCTCTTTCTTCATCATGTAAAGCACTTTGAGCGACATTGTTTGTATGAAAATGTGCTCTAGAATTAAATGTTGTTGTTGAACCTCCAACAGCGAGCACATCACAGCCATCCTGCTGCACCTTCACTGCTTCCCGTTTCTTACAGGACTGAATATCAAATTCTGTTATTGACCTGCCAACTGAGGTCCTCTCATTCTGTGCCCCTCACTAACCTGCACTCTGTGGGTGACAGCAGGGCCTTCAGCTGTATATAGCGCCCTGACTGCGGACTGACCTCCCAACATTAATAACATCAGCCAACTCCATTCATTTCTTTTAACTCGTTTGTTTAGGAGGACATTAAACAGAGCTGACATTCGGCCCCTTCTTTCAGTTTACCCCCTTTATCTGTCCAGGTACTCGAGGTTTGCATTTTTATCACAATTTATGTTATTTATGTTGTATTTTAGTCTGAATAATTGTCTTTTATTCTATTTGGATGTTTTGTATATCCTGTATTTATCTTTATTTAGTGAAGATATCATTGGTAGCCAACGTTAAATTGGTCCTGTTGTTCTTTCTGAAATTTGGGTAGGGTTCTACATAAATAAATTGTGTTCTTATTAGTATTTTTTTTTTCTTTTAATGGCCCATTGTTTATAATAATAAGTGATAAAAAGTAGAGCAGTTCTATATAAGGCAATTAATATAAAGCATAATTCAGTGTAGAATACGTATTGCCGTTTTCTTCACATACATATTTAAAAATATTAGATTGGCTTAAATGTGAATTCTAAAATGGTTTAGAAGAATATTGCACACATGCATAGTACATTTTAAAAAACAATCACGTATACTACTAAACTCTAACGAGGTGCAAACATTTTGATTATACTGTATATTTCATTCCATGAATGTAAACGAAAAACCATTTTCAATTAACACAGATCTTGATGATTTTAATTTTGTGGACATGTTAAATGGTTCCCACAGCCCCGAACACAACGTAAATGTTAACAGTAATAATAATACTACATTATATTTATGCAGCTCCTTTCCCATGCTCAAGTCGCTTAGTATATTTCACAGAAACAATCAGTATTGTTAAATTTGATGTATGACACGACGTGATGGCAGAAACCCTCTGAACTTCACTATGATGTGTATTATTTGATTTGATGTACGGTTTGTCCTTCTCATTTTTATCGCTTAATTTCTGAACAGGTCCTAGACCCGATGTTACTTTCCGGGCTTTGCCGAGACCAGCAGAAACCTTCCAAAAGTCATGTTACGAAGTCAGTCCTGAAACGACAGACTTCCAAGTCTGTAACTGCAGGTCTACAACCATAGACACAGAATCACTAGACGCCACATGACCAGCAGCATCGTACGTCAACATCGCTGCCATATTGCGAGTGGCACTGCTGTGGAATGAAGAAATGGATAAAAATGCCTCACGCATGTTCTGTTCGGGATTGTACAAACAGCTGTACGCTCCAAACCAGATCCTGGGGGTTTACATTTCATAGGTAAGGCTGAACAATTGTTATGGATATATTTGGCCATTAGAAAATCCCATTTTATAATCTTAACTTTAGCTACGCCAGGCTAAGCTAGCAAAGCAATGCATTTATGTGCTCAAGTGAGCCTCCAAACAACGTTTTGGCTAAACGTATTTAGTCACTAACTATGTAGATTGTTGTTAGCTGTTAACATTTCTCAAACTTTGAAGGTTTCCCAAACAAATCCACCTCAGGAAGCAGTGGGGGGGGTCAGGTAGCCCTTAGACGGGATTTTGAGAAAGCTGTCCTGTGATGTGTGCCGTGCTAGTTTGGTAACAGACGCTGTACCGGCATCATATGATCAAAGCTGCCACTCGCTTACATTAAAAAACAAAAGGAGGTCTGATGATTCCTTCTGAGGGTCCAGAGAAGGTGGTCAAAGTAGCTGAGCGTTTTATCTGACAGTCGACATTAGGACAAGCTGTCAGTGTATCTTTGATCAATCAGTTTGTTCGGGCTGAGATTGGTTCAGATGCTGTTTTTTAAATTGTTATTTAATAACTGCCATTATTAGTATATAAATAATTGTATTTAAACGATTCGCCAAAATCTGTTTTATGTAAACGATACTGTTTTAAACGTTATTGTGTTTTCATCAGGTTTCCGTGTCTACCTGTATTAGTTTAAATGGCACTTTTGCCACTAGCAATAGAGCGGATACGCTGACGTATCGTGTCGACTGGACAACACAGTAAACGCGGCGTCTACCTGTATATGTCTATGTCTACAACTGCGGTGACGTATGGGGCTGTGGCTCTGCAAGTGGATATTATTGAAAATCAGAAATAAACAACGGGGATGTACGGGAGTGAGCGGCTGCACAAGCGCGTGCCCGGCGGACAGCACAGTTCGGAGCATGCGCGAAATCAAAAGGCGAAACGGCGCGGAAAAGTGCACGAGCGCGAAGAGAGCAGAAGCAATCCCGAGTTAACGCGCCTCCGCCAAGTCAGATGTAGCAGAGCATTACACGGGACACCGAACGGAAAATAAATTAAAGTAGCACTAACAAAAAAAGTGCGCGACTCCCTTCATTCACAATAAACTCGTGAAGGTGCGATTTGCTGTGCCGCGGCCTCCTCCACGTAGCGCTCAATCCCCAACAATTAAAAGCGAACCACGCGGCGTCAGGCACCTCCTCAAAGTTTAAGCCACTCAGCATGTCGCGATCTTCCTCACTGCTGGCATTCCAACCCGTAAGCGATCCACGCGTTCGACTTTGACTCACCTTCCGCACCTTTGCTTGATATTATGGCCGTGAAGAAGTGGGAGCGCGAGGGTCTCATAAGAGCAAATTAGTGATGGGCAGCTGGATACTGACTTGTCGAGCTTTCAAAGCACTGCTTCTAGGCTTGTTTGAATTGCGCCCGTCACGTGATTTTGAGGCACGCTTGCGTCATGACGTCATTGATATCTGCGCAGTCAGCAGCCAATTGCTCAGCCCCCTCATCTGCTGAACGATTTTTGTCTCAAAGCGTAAAAGCAGTTGGCCCCGCTGCATCTGTAAGGTGTGCTGACGCGAGTTTAAATCCTAGTTGGGCCTCGCGTATGGTCCCTGCCCAAAGATTTAAAACAAGAACTTTTTAAAAGAGTTATGTAGTACTTGTCTGTAAGTTAACAAATACGTATAGCTGACATTATGATGATTCACATGGGAAACCTCGTTTCTTGTTGTGTCCACCTAGAATCAGTAACACATTGATAAGCATATTTTGCGTAAGGCATCACGTATTATAACAATCCAGCGTCTATTCCACCCCACGTCGATCATATCAGAGAGGCTAAGAAACGCTTCACCAAAGCTGAAAACTGTCTTTAAAACAGAATCAGCGCAATCGACAGAGTCTTCTACAATTTAGGGAAAGCCTCAGGATTTCTGCGTTAATGAGACAAAAATGTTGTAAAGAAACTTTGCGGATTCATTCAGAGGTGGACATAAAGATCACTGAAGTACTGACAAGAAGGATCAGCTGGATAAGCACATCTGGAGCCAAACTTTCAAAAAACATCTGAAAGCAACATCCTTTCCTTGTGAATGCTTCTTTTCAAAGGGGGTTAAATAAGTAATCTTCTGAAGTGCAGCACAACAGAGTAAATCATTGATGCAAACAGAATTCTTGGCAGACTAAGCTTTTATCGTTTCTGTTTTCTTAAACCATCTTCAGTCCCACAATCCCCCGCAGTCACTGACACGTTTAACGTTCTCTGCTCCTCACCTGTCGTGTTACCCAAAGCATCAACACGGAGTTTCATTCAAGGCTTTACCATCCGTCCTGTCATACACATAAAATAAGACACACATTTCCTCTACATACGTGTTCAATAATAATAATAATAATAATAATAATAATAAACTGGAAGGAATGGGAGAAAGCACAAGATGGTAATATTTATGAAAAGAGTCTTCATGGCATCAGGGTGAGGAGGTGCCTTGTCTTCCGTTACGTGAGCTCGTCTGCCGCCCCTCACTTACACTGGCACGCAATGGCAACATAACTATTATATGTGTTGTTACTCTTTTATTTAATCTCACCAAACATGACATATCTACATGGGAAATGAATATGGGTAATTTGTTTATAATAATTCTGATTAAAATACACTGTCAAAATATATTAATGAACAAACTGAGACACATTGGCCTTTTATCACAAAGCGTGTGCGCTGTCATTTAGGACACAATGCATTGTTAACGTCACGCACTCTCTACTGACGCGATGTCACGAAAACAAAGAAGCAGCGCAGTTCATGAAACTCACAGCCTCCATGATTTCTGACCTCATGATTAGTTGACAATATCATATAAATAAAGTCATTTTAAGAAGATGGCAAGTCTGCTATAGTCAGTTTAATAAACGCTCCGTTTAAAATGTTTGCATATATAATACAGAATCTCAAAGAAGCGGGACTCGCGATTAGTAACGAATATTATGTGACACTGAGGAATTATAATTCATAATAACGGGAACAAGTAAATAAAAAAAAAAATAAAAAGTCAATAACTAATTTAGGAGGCTTGTGTGCGCATTTCAATATCGATTTAAGAGCTCAGTTAGCCACCTGTTTTACTAAACGGCAGCTCAAACAGCACTTAACAGTAAATCGTCTAACAACTCAATATAAGACAATGAAACGAAGAGGCCGCGCCGCAGACAATGAAGGCTCACGCTGTCCTGCTGCGTGTTTGGAAGGCGCTGATTGGCTGAAACTGTTTAAAGCGAATTGTCACAAGATGGAAGTGCCGTATAGCGATCAGCAACGAAAAGACACATTTAACATTCAACCTACCGACAGATTTTACATACAAGAACAGCCGACTGGGGTCCCTGGGGAACCAAAGAATAATTTAATATAAGAATATAGCAAAATAATAATAAGAGCAAAACTTATTTATCAGAGCATTATTAGTTATGTAAATAATGTAATCTAAAGAAAAAAAAAGCTTATTATTATTATTATTATTATTATTATCGTAAATTTGCAATTAATTTGCATATTTTGTATATAAAATAAATGATATCAATACAATTGAAAGCATCTAATTGTGTGAAGAAATTCCTTAAATGACGAGTACAAACCTAAAGCATTTCTTGTAAGTCGTAAGAGTTCTGAGAGAGGTGGAACAAACTCTTCATTATGTTTCTGAAGAAGAAAAAAAAACAAGTTTCCGTATATCACATTTTAATCTTCCTTTTTTTCTTGTTGCAGTACCTGGGGAAAACAAAAATTGAAATACATTTAATCTGTGAAGTATCTTTCTAGGAAAATAAATAATACTCTCGCACCTATCTGGAAATATTTATTCTCTAACTGCAATTATTACTATTTAAATAGGACTGGCATCCACGTAGGTATGCATTTCAAAAATAAAAGACCCCAAATATAACCTGTCAGTATATTGCATGTCATTTTAAATGTCTTCGTTTGAATAAAAAGGCAAAATATGAGTTTGTGAAATGTACTTTAGGAACTGAACTTCAAAAAAATTGATTTGTGTCTGTTTTATCTTTAACGCAGTTGACTTTGCATTGGTATAAGTTATGCGTTATTTTAAAAAGCAGTAATGTTCACAAAAAATGTAAAGCCTGTCAGAAAATTTACAAGTGCTATTCTATATACACGTATTGGTGCCGAATTTGTGTGGTATGCACCCATTTCGGACCGTTTTTGGACTTATATGCCTATTTTCAGTTAAGAACAGTAAGGCAGCACAACTCTGTTTTGGAACAACTCAGAGGTGACAATGGCATGTTAAGTTTAAATGGCGTCAAAAGGGAATGCTGTCTCAGTAAGCGTTTGTCATTCTTTCATCCAGTCGCTGGGTTTCCACCAGATCTCCTTCATGACCTTTTTGAAGGAATTGTCCCAGTTGAGCTGTCTGCATGCCTCAAAAATCTAATATCTAAGGGATATTTTACTCTTGATGTAATTCTGAATAACTCTATCAAACGCTTTCCATACAAAGACACAGAGAGAGAATCGGCCCCAGACAATTTCCAAATCCAGTTTTGCAAAGGGAACTATAGGTGGTAATGGTCACAAAAACTGGACGTTGTTACAATTGCTGCCACTAATGATTGTCAGTTTTATACCTGAGAACGAAGCTTCATGGGAGGTATTGATGGATCTGAAAGACATTGTTGAGCTGGTAGTTTCAGGAAAATTCTCAGAAGCAACAATGTGTTATCTTGACTGTAAAATATTAGAGAACAGACTGTTAGAAACGTTTCCTGAGGTGAGATTGCGACCTAAACACCACTATATTGAACACGACCCTCACTTGATCCGTTGTTTTGGGCCATTAGTGGAACTATGGACCATGAGGTTCGTGTTGCATACGATACGAGAGCGTACAGGTGCCATTTTTCTCAGAAAAGCGTTTATTTCCGAACCACCAATCCCGCCAGACACTCAACCTCTAACCCCAAACACTTTACGGCCAACAAGAACACACTGTCGTAAAATGTACATATTGCAGACATAACATTTCCCCCCTCCCCGACCAAATACAGTGACTCCCAGAAAAACATAACATAAGGCTCGAACTTTCAGAAGTAATTGAAATTGTACAGAAGTATTTTATTTTTTTTTTGTGCGCTTCTTCCAAAACCCAAAGGTCATTCTAAAGTCTGCTTAACTGTGAAAATCAGTAAGGAAATCTTTGAATCTGGCTGGCCGAGTTCTGATGCGTTCAGGTCTGGAGATGGTTACAGTCAGAGTTTGCAACACCTCAGGATCCACATTCTGCATAGGGACCAATGATCCTGCAGTTGAATCGAGCCACTCTGCTGTAAAACCTGAAGAGTCACAGCTCAGCACTGGTGGTGCAGGTACCTTGCGGAGGCGGCTTGCATGCCATCGGGAAACATCAGCCAGAGAAAATGTGGCAGGTCCTAGTTGGCTTATTACTTTTAAAGGAGAAGACCAAAAAGACTTCAACTTATGTTCTCGATGTGGCCTCCACACCCTGACCCAATCTGATACAATTATGTCTGGCATTTTAACCCTGAGTGACCTGTCAAAATGTTACTTCATTTTATTCTGGCTTTTGTACTCCCTGTTGTGTGTATGCATTGCAGTGGGCAAAGCTGGTTGGGCACGCAGACGATCCAGTGGAAGCTGAAGTTCACGACCAATCATAAGAGCTGCAGGTGAACTGCCTGTAGTTAAGTGCTGTGTAGCTCTGCAGTAAAGAAGTGTCTGGAGACGTGCAGAGAGAAATGTGCAACCATCTGCCAAATGTGCTCTAAGGCCATATTTTAAAGTTTTATTTAGACGCTCTCCCCCATTGGCCTGAGGGTGGTAGAATGCTGTGCGGTGGTGGCAAATTCCTTTACTCATCAAAAAGCTTGTAAATTCAACAGAAGTGAATTGTGGACCATTATCTGTTGAAGCAGCCACTGGCAACCTCCAGCGAGCAAAAATGGACTCCAAAAACTCAATCACAGCTCTGGTTGTAACTGATCCAACTGAGGCTACGTCTGGCCACTTAGAATGAAGGTCATATGCCACAATAAGAAAACGCTGATGATGTGGAATGCCATGTAACTCACCACAGATGTCTAGCTGTATGTGTTCCCAAGGCTTAACAGGCCACTGAACTGGCTGCAATGGGGGTGTGGGTGGAGGACCCATTTTACCGCTAACAAGGCAAGCAGGGCATTCCTTTACCAGAGCTTCAATATCAGCATCAATCCCTGGCCACCACACATGGTTGCGACATCGTTGCTTAACACGGACAATACCCAAATGGCCCTCATGTGCCATAGCCAGGACTCGTGCCTGGAGAGACCTTGGAACTACTGTGCAGAGACCACGAGCAACACAACTTTCATTCCAGCAAGTGAGTTCATCCTTGACACGATGGAATGGCGTCACCTCAGCCGGTACTCGAGTAGGCCACCCCTGCCTGATAAAAGTACGAAGCTGAGTGAGCACAGGGTCTTGCTCTGAGGCCTGCTGCAGCTCCTGGAGTGACACCGTGGCCTCTAGAGGTGTGTGAAGAAGCTGAACAAGTTCAGGCTCAGCAGAATCAGGGCAGGGAGTCATGACTGGAGGAGCTGAGAACCGAGACAGTAGGTCAGCCACCACATTGTGGCGCCCGGGAGTATACTGGAGTTTACAATTGTACTGCTGGAGACGCTCTGACCAGCGGTGCAGTCTTAGTGGCCAGTGGCCAGAACCAGATATAGAAAGCAGTGCAGTGAGAGCTTGGTGGTCAGTTCTGAGTGTAAATGCACGGCCATACAGATACATGTGCCACCGTTCGCAAGCCCAGATACATGCCAGTGCTTCTCGCTCACTAACTGAGTATTTCTGTTCACCTGGGCTAAGAGCTCTAGAAGCAAATGCCACGGGTTTCTCAGTCCCCTCCTGAATCGGAGACAGTACAGAGAGGTTGGCACCATGGCGGGAGACATGAAATGTGAATTGTGGAAGAAACTGAGAACCATAGCGTACTGACAGCTCAACTGAACCCACAATGTCAATCTTAGAGCTGGCATAGCCACAGAGAGTGGTCACTGGAGCAGATAGCTGGAGATCTGGGAAAAACTTCTTCTTAGTCTTTAGATTTAACAGAGACACTGTTGCCCCAGTATCTAGTAAAAGCGGAAGACAGACGTTGCCTAGTTCTACTGTGCAGGTTTTAAAAGATGTATGCCTACAGTAGATGTCACATTATGAATTGTCACAGGCTTTGACGATGCCGGAGCGGAACGGCAAACTTTCGCGAAGTGATTGGCCTTATTGCAGCGCTGGCATATCTGACCCCTGGCAGGGCAGCTCTGCGCTCTCGTGGAGTGTGACTTAGAGCCACAATTTCCACAAAAACGCTGGGGTCTTGGAGGAAGCTGTCGCGTAAGCTGCACACTGGGATCCTCGTTGCAGTTGTCCGAGTCATCTGTGCATTGCAGTGCTTGAGCCGCGTCTCCTGTCACTGCTGAAGAAGCAGAAGATGTGTCGAGTTTGTCGGCGAACTCCGCGGCAGACTCGATCTGAAATGCAATGTGGATTGCCCGTGATAGACTTAAATCATCCGATTCTAGCAAGAGCTTTTCGCGAACTTTTGTATTGCTTGTGTGCTCAGCCAGTTGATCCCTAATAAATTCATCTTGCATGTCTCCGAACTTGCATAAACTGGCTAAACCCCTTAAGTTGGCCACGTATTGGTGAACCGATTCGCCTGCCTGCTGTCGTCGTTTACGAAAAAGGATTCGGCGGAGAATAACACTTTGCGAGCAGAAGGTGCGTCTCTAGGAGAGTCACAGCAGCGGAGTATATGGCTGCGTTCCCCAAAGTCTTAAACACGGGCTGTCCCTCCGTTCCCAGACAGTGTAGGAGCAAAGCTCTTTTGCGCGCATCACTTACATTTTGCAAATCAAGAGACAGGAGGTAAGTTTCAAAAGACTCCAGCCAGCGGGACCAAGGCACTGGAGGCTCTCCAGGCAGGGAAAGAAAGGGAGATGGTGGTGGAAGTGAAAATTCAGCCATCCTTGTCGCCAAAATGTTGCATACGATACGAGAGCGTACAGGTGCAGTTTTTCTCAGAAAAGCGTTTATTTCCGAACCACCAATCCCGCCAGACACTCAACCTCTAACCCCAAACACTTTACGGCTAACAAGAACACACTGTCGTAAAATGTATATTGCAGACATAACAGTTTGAGGCAAAGCATAGTGGTTTTTTTTTAAAGGAGAGTGCATGATGTTCACAATTTTAAGAACATTATGGTCACCCTGGCAACAAAATATCAACTCATGATGGCCTAGATGGCCCAAACCTTTTCGCACCACCCTTGAATATACATAATGTTAAAATGGTCAAAACCTCTAGCTTGGAGGTGCCTCTAAGAAAAGCAGTATGGAAAAAATATCCACACAGTTTACATCTGTAGCTGCAGACATTCACATGCATGGAATTCAATTCACAAAGGGCCTGATTTTATCTGCTTGCTAGAATTCTTAAAAATGATGTGGATTTTAGTGGACTCCAACAAGGTTTCATTCTTCTGCCAAAATCTGATAGTTATATAGGGGCGTCACTATTATACATCATCAGATTTTGACAGGTGTATGTCCCGCCCCCTGCCATTTCCGGTACCCACTTGCTGCCACCTGGTTAATGGGCATTTCCATCCGCGCTCTGATCTCTGCCTGTTGTCGGGTGCGCTGTTTAACCGGCATCGGACCTTTTGTCAATCATGCGTAAGGAAAATGGTCGGCCGATCTTAGCCTTGATGCTAAACTGGGGTCTGATCATCTTTGTGATCCGAGACGGACCTTTGGGAGCCTGTAAGGTGTCAAAAAGGTAAGTCATCAATGGGGCGGAGCAGACATCCTGCTCCTTTCTGCGTGCAGCGCTCGGGGGTGTGTACAGAGAGCGTGATTGACAGACCCCGGCGAGAGGATGTACAAGAAAACTTTAGAGAGAATCTATGACACACCCAAGGAACCTGGCAGTACAGCCCAAAACACCCCTTGAGCATCCCGTTACCTCGCCCACCTTGTAAAACCATGCCCTTTATAAAGCAAGGCATATTTCAGATACCAAAAGTGTTTTAAAACAACAAGTTTTATTCAATGATTCAAAAAAAGATGCCAAAGTGTCTTAAAAACAACAAATTTTATTGAAGCAAAATTCCAAACATAGCAAAATAAGATCTGGTCTTCACTTTGAGTTACAAATTGTTTGCTATACATTAAAATTGTTTAAAGTATGAATAAAAGCTGGAGAAACAGCCGTAAAATAATCACACAAGCTTATTTGTATACCATTTGCAATTCACTTGAAAAGAAACAAAAACACAAGAAAATGTATACATATATGAGTACGCAAATGAAAATTCAAAACCAGGTCCAAACCCATCAGTGAGTCGGTAATACACCTAAAATAAAAATGTTTAAGCCAGCAAATACTTTATATATTTATATTTCACTAAATTATGCAAGCCTATTTTCTCTGTTTGGAACAGAGCCGACCACATAAAGCTGGTCTTCACAGGCTGAATCAGTTTTGCGTATGCATCAATGGGTATCTCTCCCTGCTCAAATTCAGCTATAATATCATCCACATCAATCTTGATAGCTTTACGAAAACAAGGAGATTGTACATTTTAACAAAGCACGCACACAGGACACAGGTCTATCTCTTCTAGCCCTTTTGAGCATAAATAAGCTATGTCTATATGCAATAATTGGTTTAGTGAACCAAATATTACAAAATGTGTCCATCTGGTATGTATTTTTTCTCTTGACATTCCATACATTTTTCCACTAAATGTTCAACAGAGCTAAACACATAAGCCCAAATGACTGAGCACCAATATGGTCATAATGAATCTTTATTAGATATAATAAAGGAGAAAACCTTCTATAGGTTGCATTACGTGTCACGCTGGGCAGGGACCTGGTTTTCCTTGTTCTGCCGAGTCTCAGTTCCTCTGACAACAGAAACAAAACACAAACAGTTAGCCGACAGAAAATATAACGCAAACAGATCTTGTTTAGCATGGATAATGCAATTTGCTTAGGTTTCTGTAAATTAATGTTGGTTTTAAAAATAACAGTAATGGTGATTAGAGACAAGTTCAAAAGCTGCTGTCCAATCTTGGACTTTGTTGCATGGTCTTTTGTATAAGCCGAAAGTGTTTACTTCAGCAACAAACTGCTTCAGACAGTTAAGAGTATGAATTTTACTCTGTTTCACAATTCTTAATCCACACAAGGCTTTAACCAAATAAAACACCGTGTGTATTAATCTTTAAATACTGATCTGTCGACAGATGCTGGAAACACAAGGGTGTATTTCCTCAGGATCAGATTCTAGTAAAAGACAAGTGTGCCCATCCTGAGATTCGGAACCCAAACGGCATGCTAAACAAGACCCAGTTAATACATCTCTTACACAGGTGCAGACCACGTAAGCTACAACAGACTTTACACAATGCTTCATTAAAATCAATCCGGCTCTGTGACTGCGATGGCTGACAAGTGTTTGAGAAAATACACAGGTCTTGAGACTTCCGTGAAGTTGAACAATCTTTCACACTGTGCTTAAATACGTCACGGCCATCGTCACTCTATGGGAAAAAAGAAAAGAAATGTCAAGCAAAAAAACGTGTTGGAATGGATGAGTGAACAATACACTTACAGTATGCACAAACAAGCACAGCTGAGGTTCAAGAGAAACAGAACAATTGTTTCAACGATCAATTACCAGTAGCAAGTAGATTTAGCAGAGATGTCTTATTACTCAAAATTCAATGATGGATATAAAATTTATCCTCACTTGTATCAATGTGCTCTCAAAATATGCTTGGGCTGCGTAAATAAAAGGCCAAGACAGGAAAGAAGTTTCTCTGGGTTTTAGTTTGATCTTTAGACAGGGTCGAGTTCCTAAAAAGCTACAGACAGGCCAAGGCAAAAATTTTATAACACATTGGTACAAAAACTTCTAAGACAGAACAATATTGTACATTTGTCACGAACAGCGATGTAAAGGCCAGCATAGTAAAACGGTTCAATAGCACCTTAAAATCCAAAATGTGGAAATATTTTACATATGCCAATACTTTTCGGTATATAGATGTCCCGTCAGACGTTCTGCAGAGTTATAACCACAGTTTTCACACCACGATTAAAACAAGACCTGTAGATGTGACTCCTGAAAATGCTCCGAGTGTTTGGAAAACAGTCTATGGTAGGGCCGGGCAAAGAAAATCTACTCCGTGCACTTTGAAAATAGGTGATCATGTCCGAGTTTCAAAATTAAAAAGTGTATTCGAAAAGGCTATGAGCAGTGGTTTACAGATGAGATATTTATTATCGTTGACTCTTTTAAAATGAATCAAACCTGTCTATAAACTAAGATTACGCAGGTGATGAAATTCAAGGGACATTTTATGCAGAAGAGTTACAAAAAATAAACCCTGATGCTAACCAGGTGTACCACATCCAGAAAATTCTAACCAGTCACGGGCAGGCGTGGTAGAAACAAGCATGTGTTGGTAAAATGGCTTGGTTGGGACAAGAAATTTAACAGTTGGGTCAAGACTTCAGAAGTGAAAGACAAGGAGTTGAGAAACCAAGAAAAAATGTCTAAAGTCAGAAATGGATTTTATAAAACACTGCTGAGTAATTCATCGGCCAGAACTTTTCCCAACAACACGACAGCATCATTAACCATTCAGGTAGCCAAGACAATAGAACTGCCCAGAGACTGGGAAGTGGCACTGGTGGAACTGACTTACCCAAAAATGTTCAATTCCATCACCCAGGAAGCACAATTTACACAAATGAATGAGGAAACAAGAGAGCATGAAGTGACAGACCCAGAGACAGGATGTACCAGAAGGTTTTAGAGAGAGAATCTATTACACACCCAAGGAAACTGGCAGTGCAGCCCAAACACACCATGGGCATCCCATTACCTCAGCCACCTTCCAAACCATACCCTTTATAAAGCAAATCATAAAGTAAACACCAAGGTGTCTTAAAAACAAGAACTTTATTGTATATTTCAAGGACACACAGTTTGCATCCTTTACCTCATGATCTAACCCAACCCATCTGTTATAACAGGATACATAAAGGGAGAGAAAAAAAAAAAGATATCAAGGTGTCTTAAAACAACAAGTTTATTGAAGCAAAATTCCAAACATAGCAATTAACACGTAGTCTTTGCTTTCAGAGTTACACACTGTGTGCTATACATTATATTTTTTTAAATGTATGAATAAAGCAGGAGAAACAGCAGAGCATGTTAAGTTTCATACTGCTGAGCACATAAGGCGCAGTTTAAAACTGTGTGCCCTCAACGTCTTACACACGGCAAGGCAGGTCACTAACTGAGACAATTCAACAGTTACAGGGGCAAGAAATGGTAAGAATAACCCAATTCAATTCTACTTGTGTGGGTTATAAGAACCCCATAGACGAATATTTAATTGAACTTAAGTAACTAGCAAACGGCTCTTACACAACCGGCCCCTACTTGTTTATACTAAGAGCAGAGATGAATTATTTGAACATTACTTAATAAGAGCCTTAACTATTCATGAAATTAAATAAAACTTAGGAAACTGAAATGTAAACTTACACTTAAATCTGGAAACACAAACACAACTTGAGCATAAAACTGTTCAGATGAGTCATTTCAATGAACTGCTGCTTGCTGGAGCAGACACACTTTGTTCACA
>NC_053157.1:251094621-251168693 GCF_016835505.1 Polypterus senegalus | reverse complement strand
CCAGGTCAAAAGTGCATGTTTTCTACTTTCTGTTCTTCCCACCCCTTCTTTCTTTAATATTTGTTTTAATTCCTAGGGGCATATTCACTAGCTATTCTGGCACCTTTATTTCCATCCGGAGGCTCCTTAATCAGCTAAGACTATCTTCCCCAATCAAAAAGACCCCAGGTACTCACCAAGAATTTTCCTCCCATCTGGAAGTTCCAAGTTTACTTGACTTTCAGGTAAAATGAGAGGAGGTCAAGAACTCCTCATGCAGGACTCACCCGAGGCAGGCCAGTCCTAACATTTTCCGGAGCTGGTCCTCCCGATCCGGCCGGAATCATTCCTTTTGCTGGTCCACTGGACGATCCCGCTCAAGGAGTCGCTTGACCGCCTCTGTCCCCATATGGGCCACCAAAAACTGTGGACGCTGACAACAACAGGCGACAAACACCAATTTAAAGTAAAAAGCAATTTTTTTATTCTTGGTGAGTCAAAGAGGCTACAGCGGCTCACCGTTCTTGCTCTGCCCTAAAAAACCCAGCATGCCGGGTGAAAAGAAAAATTCCTCTTTTTGTTACCTAGCTTATTCATTAACCAAAGAGAAAAAACATGGCAGTTCATTTTGGGGTCATAGATTGCTATAAGTTACAGTTCCATCCTGATTTATTATGTGAGGGAGTGTACAGAGTTTCTTACCAAAATAAAGAGTTATCAGGGCACTCACATTCCTAAGAAATACGCCCTTATCAGCACACACACACAAGACCAGTTTAAAGCAGCTTCTTATAGTTCAGTACATTAGTTATAAAGTAGTACTAGGTAGGGTGTTGTACCGTGTTAGCCATTATGAATGTTGAGAAAGGGGCCTGAGTTGCCTTGAAAGCTTGCATATTGTAATCTTTTTAGTTAGCTAATAAAAGGTGTCATTTTGCTTGGCTTTTCTCCTCATTAGTTATGAAGAAATTAAATTCTTATAGCTTTAATATCTTCATTAGATTACATTTGTTTGGTTAGATTATGTCACAGATGGCTGGGGTCCTTATCCAACCGGGATGCCTGGAAACACTGGGATGTGGCACTTATATCCTCTGGGCCATGAGGGGGCAACCACCTTGGATCAGGAGAGGACCACGAGAGAGGAGTAAAGAAGTTCCAATCCATTGGGACTCGTGGCCACCGCCAGGGGGTGCCTCAAGCCTTGTGGAGCCCGGGAAACATTTACTTCCACCACACCCGGGAAGATGGAGGAAGATACTTCCAGGGACGTCCGGAGTGCTTCCGGTGCAAAGGGCAGCACTTCCTCCACACCAGGAAGTGCTGCCGGAAGAACGTCATCAGGCACCTGGAGCACATCCGGGTGGAAATAAAAGAGGCTGCCTCCCTACAATCAGTGAGCTAGAGTTGGGAGTGGGAGCAGGAGCAGGATGAAGCTCCCATAAGGAGAGGAAAGGCGGCCACGGACATTGAGTGTAAAGCCTGGAAAAGGTGTGATTGGTGCAGGGGCACTGTGTGCTGTGTATGGGACTGTGTATTTGGTGATTAATAAACGTGTGTTTTATATAAAGACGTGGTTGCCGACTGGTGGTGTCCGGGAAAGTCCCACAATTAATAGATCCTTATTTATTAATCCATAAGTGACATGTTTCTTAAAGTGTTAAGCAAGAATTCAGAAACAGTCACAACCGGTTTATATTATCACAGGATGTTCTGTTAATGCAAGTTAGTCCCTTATTCTGTGCATAAGCTTAATTCTTTTTCTACATAAATGAAGAATAAATCATATAGAAGTAATAAATCATATCGCTCTCTGCAGCATGATTAATACAAAATTCAGTCCCTGGTATTGTGAGTTAACTACTTATAATCATTACAGTTATTAATATTTCTACCTCAAAGTTTTGTTAGAGAGGCCTGCTGTCTGCCTGTCCTTCTTACTTGCTTTGTTTTTGAGTTTCTGCGAGTCGAACTGTGAGACGAGGTCATCATGAGCTCTCGGAGGAAGAAAGCAGGCAAACTTTGTATTGAACATTGCAGGAGCCGAGCTTTATCTAAGACTAAACAAACTGCATGTAAGGCCTTTGCCTGTGTGAGTGAAGGGTAAGTTCTTAAGCTAGCGTATAAAGTATATAAATAATTAAATGGCATTTAGAAGAGAAACATTAGAGTTCATTAATAGCTTAGGCAATAAAATTAAACACAATGTATTATGATATTAGTTAGTTTTGAACACTTTAGGCACTTCAGAGTTGATTATTGAAAGCTAGGGGTCTTTTTCCTGAACATGTGCCGTGACGTAAGCAGTAGCCTGGCCTCAGTCAGACCACCGGGCAGCTGTGTGCCACGACTTAACAGTACAGCTGCCTGCGTTCATGGGCTTCTATATTAGTAAGCATGTATATATTTTACAGCAGCATTTGCAATATTTCTTTATATAGCTTAGTGATAATAGATAATGATAATAAGATATAGTAGCACATATGAGTGAAATTAAAGAAGCAATTTTTAAAGGTTTGTCTTTTTCATTCTTTCTTTCTCAAGCATGAAGCACTGTGTCACAGTTGTTTGCAGCTTGGCTCTTATCAGTGAAGCTGTGTGCTACGGCTCACTGGCACAGCCGCTTACTATGTTACCCTTATAGGACGCTAGTGCAACAAGTAATCAGTTATTGAATTATTAATTAGGAAGTCCAGTCCAGTAAGATTTTATCTATGGGTCCCCCTCATCTCAATTTAATTGTTCCTCAACTTCATTGTTAAGTTGGGAGTTGATTAACAACTGAAAGGCCAGTGACCTTAGCAGCCCAGGATTAGGCCTTAAAAACAGAGGAAGGAGTAATCTGGTGATGTTTTCCGCCAGATGGCAAATATATCCTGCCAGCAAAAATATTGTTATGAAAAGAAGACAGTTATGGGGAGGTCTCCAGGGGCAACAATATTGTTATGAGAAGGTTTGGGACACCAGGCGATTGTTATGGGGAAAGGTGCTGAGTGGGGGAAACATCATGAGAAACTCCATACAGTAGATGCTGGGAACCTAGTCTGGGAGGGAGGCATTTTGAGATAAGAACTGGAATATATTTGGGGCGCTCTGGACACTCGGGGCTCACTTCATGAACTGAGACAACCTTTATATTCTCCGGAATTCTTTTCTATGCTGTGCAATAAAGTCTTAAATTCTGATTGCCTTTCTGAAGACTCTGCTTGTTTTTTCTAATATTTCTCCACAACAGATTGGCGACCACGAAGGGACTAGAAAAGGCTGAAGCTGATCCAGAGGCTGGGACGGGGCTCTGAGAAATGGACACAAATGGTAGCCACTTAAAAGGGGTAAGTAAATTTCGCTATAAATTGTTTGTGTTAGTTTCATGGAGATCCTGCCCCTTCAATGGAGAAGCTGCAAAACAAGCTTTTCTAGATAACAAACTGAATAGTGTGGAGAGGGATGAAGGGCAGCCAGATCTGAAGTAAGAAAAGCTGGAATTACTGTTACAGTGTGAATGTGTGACCGTGAATCTGAAAAGTCGGAAACTCGAGTTATCCGTGGGCTGTATTTGGGCCGGGTTGTGAAGTAAAAGTCTGTGTATGCTCTCATCTCTAACTTGGGTTATTCTCTTTGTGCAAGGTTTAGGACAGAAGGGCAGGAGGCTGCCAAAGGAGTTGCTGTGCTTGAGCCAGCAGGAGGCTGCAAGGAGTTGTGCGAAGAAACGAGTCAGTTTAGAAGCAGGTCAAGGCCCCTGGTACACTGGGCTTTGTCCTCCCTTCTTGCCGCGTCCAACATAAAGTTTACGGGTGAGGGGGCTGACAAGGTTGGAGTCCTACGGATACCACCTTGGATTAGAGACAAGGGTCTGCATTGGTAGGTGAAATTCCTGTGGTTGCCACACTTGGCTCGCCATAGTGTGAAGTCAAGGAGTTGGGACCGGGCAGCAGGTGGAGTAAGTGTGCTAGTGTGAGAGATAGAGAGGGAAGCAAAAAATATATATAATAATATATATCTTCTAAAAACAGACCAATATATAAAATTTAGTGCAGGGAAAGCTCAGGGAAGTATAGGTAAGAATAGGGCTAGTTTAGTTATATATTTATATTAAATAGGTTAGGTTAGGAATAGAATAGGGGTTATGGAGTTTGTGAGGAAGCTGTAACAACTGATTAAACACAGATACTGAGCAGGTGTAAATGCAGCTTTGCATGTAGGCTTGAGTATATGTGTAGCATAGGTGTGAGTAGAGCATAACTTTGTGTAAGCAAGTACCAGTGCAGGGCTTTAGGGTAACACCAGTAAACTAAATAACATCTAGATAAAAAAACAGGCACATGCACATATGTATACATATTGAAACTGCCCCATCCCTGAATAAGGAGTGAGTGAGTGAGTGACTGCAAGAGCTCCGTTATCTCTCAGTGATAGTAAGATAAGCCACAGAATCGGAGACAAGTGTGAATATGAAAAAGCTCCAGAATCGAGTAACAAGAAACATAGTAAAGTAATTAAACACATAACGGGTTTGTAATCAAGCACTTTTTCATATAAGCATGTAAGAAATTTTCTCATGACAGTGTCACTGTTAGGAGGTACAGTAATTAGAGAAATGAAAGCCAAAGTAGTTCAAATAAGATAAGTATAAATTGCAAAGATTGTATATATACATATGTGTATGTGTGTGCAGTCGTGTGGGGAGGTTTGGGAACCCCTCTTAATTCTTCGGATTTGTGTTCATCATTGGATGAGCTTTCAAAGTATCAACTTCCTTTTAATATATGACATGCCTTAGGAAACCATTAAGTTTATTGGATTAACAGAAAATATGCATCATAACAAAATTAGACAGGTGCAAAAATGTGGGCACGCCAACAGAGATATTACATCAATACTTAGTTGAGCCTTCTTTGGCAAATACAACACCCTCTAGACACTGTCCTCCTATAGCCTTTGACGATTGCCTGGATTCTGGATGGAGGTATTTTGGACCATTCTTCCATACAAAATCTCTCCAGTTCAGTTCAATTTGATGGCTGCCAAGCATGAACAGCCTGCTTCAAATCATCCATTAGATTTTCAACAGTTGAAACTGACAGTTTAAACCTCTGAGATGGCTTTTTGTATCCTTCCCCTAAACCAGGAGACTGAACAATCTTTGTTTTCAGATCTTTTGAGAGTTGCTTTGAGGATCCCATGCTGTCTGTCGCTCTTCAGAGGAGAGTCAAAGGGAAGCACAACTTGCAATTGACCACCTTAAATACCTTTTCTCATGATTGGACACACCGGTCTATGAAGTTCAAGGCTTAACAAGCTAATCCAACCAATTTGGTGTTGCAAGTAATCAGAATTGAGCAGCGACAGGCATTCAGGTCAGCAAAGTTACAAGGGGACCGACATTTGTGCATAGCCAGTTTTTCACATTTGATTTAATTTCATACAGCTAAATACTGCTTCACTAAAAATCTTTATTAGGAAAACACCCCAGTACTCAGATGTTCCTTGAAAATGAAACACATACCACTGTTAACTTTTTTGTTGAAAGTCGAGTAAATTATTATGCCGTCAGAACAACTTTGTTTCTTATTACAATGAATTATTTTATGATTGTGAAAAGAATTGTTATATGAGAATGGCATTCCACATTCAGTACAACTGTAAGGCTTATTTTACAATAAGTTTTCGTATGCTTATACAGAGCATTAAGGTGTGAGAATTGTTTGTCACATTCCAAGCAAATGTGAGGTTTCTCTCCGGCGTGACGTCTGATGTGACTTTTTATGGTGGTTTGTTGTGAGAACTGCTTATCACATTCAGGACAACAATAAGGTTTTTATCTCCAGTATGAGTGCTGAGGTGGCACAGAAGTGTGCTTAAATCTAAGTATCGTTTCTTACATTCAGAACAGCAATGATATTTTTCTTCAGTATTGATTTTGGCATGTGGATAAAGACCTTTTGGGCTTGTAAAACATTTGACACATTCAGAACACACATACTGCATTTTCACTTTAGTCGGAGTTTGTGAGTTTACTTTAAAAGAGCTAATGTTTAAAACCTTTTTCCACATTGAGAACAACAATATGGCTTCTCTCCAGTGTCAATTTCTGTGGGCCTTTGAAAACTGCATTTGTCAGAAAATTGTTTGGCGCCATCTGAACAGAAATTAGGTTATTCTGCTGTGTGAATTCTTCTGTGTTTCTGCAGATTGCCTTTGCATGAGAACAACTTACCACATTGTTGACAGCAATGAGGTTTTTCTCCTGTGTGGATTCTTCTGTGTCTCTTAAGACTGCTTCTCCTTGAGAACGACTTACCACATTCATGACAACAATGAGGTTTTTCTCCTGTGTGGATTTTTCTGTGCTTCTGAAGATAGTTTATACATGAGAAAGACTTATCACATTCTGAACAGCAATGTGATTTTTCTGCTGTGTGGATTCTTCTGTGTCTATGAAGATCGCTTCTCGTTGAGAACGACTTACCACATTCATGACAACAATATGGTTTTTCTCCAGTGTGAATCCTCATATGCTTATTAAGATCACCTTTCTGTGTGAATTGTTTTCCACATTCTAAGCAACAATTTTTACCAGTGTGAATCCGGACTTTTTTCTCACCTTGCTGTCGATCAGTTTTGATGGCTTCTGTCTGTGTTAGAACAGAAGCAGGGAGAGAACTGCACTGCAAAAAGGCTGCTGTCAGGTTCTCTGATCCTCTTGCTGATTTCTTCGTATCTTTCTCTTTGTACTGAAGAGACGGCTGACCAAATAAAGGTGGAGAGAAGCTGCCATTCTTCTGTAAATCTGAAATAACACAAATATTTTAACTATATTTTCCCCTGACACCTTTATCCAAGACGACTCACAAAATTTGAGACAGAACTGGTTACATTTCTCGTTTTTCCAACTGGTGGACAGGCAAGTCACGTGACTTGCTCGTGAATAGCTGAATTTGAACCTGCAACGTCAGGATTTGATGTCCAAACTCCTAACCACTACCAGCCTTTTAAAATAAATGAAACAGTACAAGTAAAGTGGTGGCACACTGGTTGGCGTTCCTTCTTAACACTGAGGTGCCATTTATGGTCTGGACACTCTGTGTGGGGTCTTTATATGTTCTGCTGCATGCCTGTTTAATTTCTCCTCCTTTCTCTCATATGTGAAAGACAGGAATGATCTGATCAATCGATCACAAATCAAAATCAGCCAATTTTCACTCCTAATGACTTGACCGAGGATCAGCAAATTAGCTGATCTGATCTTGAATGATAAAGGCATGCAAGACAAAGTTCCAACATTACTAAAATACAAAACCATGTCCTTACCAGTCTAACAGTTTTATTGCCATCATACAAGACATAAAAAGCTTAGTCTAGCTCAGTCGCCTACTCTCACTCGGCTCCAAAAATGGCATCACTTAGAAAACTCAACCTTAGAATACTAACAGCAAGAACACCAAAGACTTACTGTGACAGCAAAAACAGTGGAAATGGTAAGCCTGGACAACCAGCCTCTTTCAGTTCTGGAAGCTGTCACCTTCTAGATCATTTAGATCTATGATTCCATCTGCCAGTGAGTGTTTGTTGACTGATTTATTTGTATAACTAATTAACCAGCCATGAGATGTTTTAAATAAAATTCCATTGATTAGCCTTTCAGTGAATGTGTAGGTAGATGGGAGGAAAGGGATGCAGAGTTTTACCAAGCTGGTACATAAATATAAATCGTTATCAAGTGGATGAAGATTAGTGCGAAATTCTACCCAGCAAGCCCTCTTATTGGCTTGCTGGGTAGAATGGTATGAGCCTAGTTTTTAGACCTAAATAAAATACTAATTATGCATAATAAGCATTGAGTGTGAATTGTCACTAAACAGTTATGAATTCTGTAACAGATATTATAATCATAATGATTTTTTTCCCCAAATTAAACAATGGTAGAAGGACACATATTTCACAGAGGATTGCAAATCTCAAATGCATAAACTGCTTAGTGCCGGTGTCTCGAGCAGACAGATGCACTCGGAGTGATAGACGACAGCCAAGAGATCCAAAGAAACTCCCCGCCAACAGAACTGCAGAATGCATGAAGAAATTGTCAATAAAGATAAAAACGATATTTCAACAGCATCAGAAGTGAATCTTTATCTCTGTGAACCTCATACCCCAAGAGATGCTGGGCCACTGGCTTTTTGGAGGACCAATAAAAGTTGTCGTCCTACCTGTGCCCTCCTTATACGAGTGCGGAAATCGAGGGTCTGTTCAGTACGGCAGCACACGTCATGGATTACAGGAGGACCAGACTGTCCTCAGAACATGCAGAGATGCTAATATTCTTAGATGAGAACCTGAAGTGTGTGACGCTATAGCCTCACTGTAATGCTGATACCTGGTGGATTAAATGGATATGGGGCAGGACTATCAAAGTTTTAAGTGTGAACAATATATCAGCACGTTTACCACGGGGGAAAGATTTTTTTTTTTCTTTTTCATTTAGGATTTTTGGGCTTACCCTCCGGTTTAGTTTATTTTCTAGATGTTTTACCATATGGTTCTACTGCGAGTGTTGCGCGTAATCGATCGGGTTTTTTTTCCCCGTTTAACAAGGGCACAGACGCTAAATGCAGTCACAGGTGTCTGGGAAGATCAAACGACAGCTATAGGGGGAGTCCAAGTTGCGTTAGTAGTGTACATGTATCGTAATCTCTAAGTTTGTTTATTAGTAACCTCGAGGTTAGGTATAAATGTGGTGTTTTGTTGTTTATTGTTTTATTATGTAGATGTTGTTGTCGGCTATTTTTGATTTGTACTAGCAGTGTACGATTTTCCCTGTCAGGACTTAAATGGTTCCTTCCTATGATTAGGTAAGCTGATCCTGGCAATGGAAAAGGCTTTAAATACTGTTGTGGCTGCAAGAAGTGGAGAAAAAAAAAGAAAAGGGAGAAAAAGTAGGTAGTGCGAAGGACGCCAGCCTAAGAGGTGCCTAGTGACTGAGCTGTTGGTTGCTGTAAAGGATTGGGTTAAGCTCCTGAGGACCAAAAAAAAACGACTCCTGAGATTTTTTTTTTGGAGGAGTTGTACTGGTGACCTGGACTGAAACAGAGTCTAGTTTTTGGTATTATTTTAAGGCTGCCCTGGACTTTTCATGAACGAGAATTGATTATATTAGGGTAAGAGCCTTGGTGTTTCCCAATTTCTATTTTTTGTTTTTTTTTTCTTTATAATTTGATTGTGTCTTATCACTGGATTATTTATACATTTTTGTTAATTTTTTTTTTTGTTCTTTTTTCTTTCAACAACTTATTTTTTTTTTTTATTCCATCGTGGTATAAATAAATTACCTTCTGTTTTGAACATCTGCCTCTCTTGAGCCTCTCTTGTTACTCCCTCAGTCCTGTTCGGTCCCAAACTACTAGCAGGCCATCTGCTTTAGTAGATGGCTTGTGACAAAGTGTTCACCAAGACTGTCTCGTTTTCTTCTTTTCATAGTAGATGGCAACAAATATCTAATTGAACATTTAATTTGATTAGAAATATGGAGTATCATTAAGACATGCCTTTTATTTTGTTCAGCTTGTTTTTGTTGTATTATGTATTCATTATGGGTAAGTATTCTTTGTGTATGCTGTATGCAGTAGCACTTTATTATAGAATGTGAAGTTTATGCATGGCTAAACATTTATTTAATAAAAAAAAAGAAAAGCACTGTTATGATTGAGATCAGCAGATTGTAATGTAATGGAATGGGTGATCAATATCAGGTCTAAAGACTCTGATGATAGCCTTCCTACCCAATAATATGCTGTTATTTGGGGTTTCTCTTCTTAATTGTAATGTATGTGATTATAGTTACATCCTCAATCTGGACTAAAAATAATTATACAAATATATCCGCTTGTGTTAGGGGGTACAGTGTTCAGCACAGCTGCTTTATTGTTCAGGTGTCCTGGGGTCAAATCCTGCCCACAGTTGTTCTACACAGGGGCTCTGAATGGCGTTTCTGGTTATTCTGGTTCTTCCCCTCATCCACAAGAACATGTAGGTGAAGTGGAGTGGTGACTCCAAATTGACCCGATGCGACTGTGGGAGACGGAAGGGCCCAAGAATAACTCCACATGAAGATTTCACACCACTGCCAACTTGTCCAGACCATGCTGCCCAGCGAGTTCAGGCTGAGAGCAGAACACAAGATGCTGAAAGAAGACACTGAGACCCCCTGAATGCCATCATGGCTCGTACAGGTAGCTCTTGTCACTGTTAATGTCAAAGTGCATGAGATTACCATTAGAAAGATGAGGAACATATTAGGTGTGCAATGGCTTGAGCAAATTCACTCTTATTTAGTGTACATGGGTGAGGAATCTTACTTATTTCATTCTTTTTGAGGACATTTCTACCTTAACTGCCACACAACTTAAGAAATATACACGTCTTTAACAAAATACGACTTTTGATATTCTCATTGAATGTAATGTGCTGTTGGCCTAACATACGTCACAGCTTCAGTCAAAGCCTCATGATGTTCAAGTAATGCACTGAACACTTTAGATTTTTCCTTATTCACCCAAGTTTTTCTAATTTATCATTTATCAGGTAACCTATTGTTTGTTATCATGCACCTGAGCAGGTGGTCTTTATCCAAGTTCAATTACCCGTGTTTTCTACTTTATTTCAATCTCCTAAAAACATCATAGCACCCACCGTTAGAATTTATAAACGCTCTCTTTTTTTCATATTTAATCTCATTACTCACTTATTCCAACATTCCCAGGTGACTCTTCTCCTTCTCTCCCATTTCCCTCAGTGATTTTCTCTTCAGACTCTGATAACTCTGATTTCAGCTCTACAGAATTCTCCTGTGTAGCCAGTCGTCCCGTATTAGTGGACCAGGGCTGTAAACTGGATGGAGATTCTTCACAGGCATCTTGCTTGAAAATATCCTTAGTTTCATACTTTTGAAGTTCAAGACCAACTGAGAAATCATTCAAATCCTCAGCTTTAATGGCAGCAGTCACCCCCTTGCACTCCTCCTCCTCTTTAAAAACTGAAATTCTTTCTTCGTGATCCTCCAGCTTCACACACACATCCTCTGGTGTGAGCCGCTCACAGTCCTCTTCTTTAATGTCCATCGTTCTTTCATCCACACCATCTTCTTTGGCAGCGGCCATGCTCTGTGGGAATCTCTTCTCTCTCTTTAAGTGTCTGCCCTTCTCTTCTCAGATTCACTTCTCACATGGACAGCCCTGAGCTGGAGGCCATTAGACACCTCAGTGTATGGCCATGTGAAATGGGAAAGCCCTGTGAAAATAAAAGTAGAAGGATTAACTTCATAAAGTCAGTAAAAATAATGAGCACACTTCAGGGTCACAATGCCCTCCATGAGGTTTGGGTCAAAGACACATTTCTCTCGATTTTCTCCTCTACCTCACAGTTTAAAATTCCAAATCAAACAATTCAGATGTGATCAAAGTGCACTGCAGACCTTCATTAAAGAGGATGTGCATACATTTCAGTGCCACCATGTAGATATGACAACACTTTAGCTACACAGCAACATCATGTGTGGACACATCAATGGCAGGTCTATTAAAGCCGTCATATTTAGGGCTTTGTTGGCTACAGACTGACATGAACGTCAAACAGGAGTACAGCGTCTTCACATCACTGACACATTCACACGTTTCAGTTCAGGAAGTGTTGTAAAGACAAAGAGACCATCAGAAATTGTGACAATTCATTCATTCGTTCTCAGATAAGAGTACTTGGAGCTCCTCAGAAACTACTTAGTGATAATGGTGGGGAATCAGAGAGATGGCAGAGAATTTAACATTGAAACAAAGATCACCGCTGCATACAGTCCCTGGGTAATGGACGACCTGAGAGACACAATCAGACACTCACAGAAATTATACAGAAAGTGATAAAGAATACTGGATGTGACTGGTTAGTGCCAGATTAGCGCCACGGGGCACTACTGGTAAAGAATACCATGCACAATATTTATTTGTACAGCTCATATCAGACGGTGTTTAGCTGAAATCCAAATCTTCCTTGTGTTCTTGTGGACAGACCACCCGCCCTAGAAGGCACCACTAGGAGTGTGTGAGTGGAGCACATATTCCAGCGCTGCACACTCCAAGAAGAGCATTTACTGAAGCCGAGTGTTCAGAGCGAATACGGAGAGCACTCCAGAGACAGGTTAATTCAGAAAATGATAAATCGGAGACAAAGTGGACGACAAAAAAGTGGACTGTGCAGAATGGAAGGGACCTGCAGACGTCATTGGACAGGATGGAGTTGTGAAATGTGTCAGATGTGGAGGTGCTCTTGGAAGGGCCCACCATTCTAGACTACATAAAGTCAATGGTAAAGGTGACAATCGACAGACCACCAGCAGTGAGAGAGATGGAGAGAGAGATTTATCTAACACTACATCAGATAATGAAGACACTGGAGATGAGAAGGAGACTCTAAACTCTTCAGTCCCAGCAGAAGATGTCAATGTTGAAGTTGAGCAAACTCACAGGTTAAGATGGAGTCATTGTGTTTGTCTAAAAAAGGGGCAAACTGTGAGATATGTGGACAGAGATGGTGGCATACAGATAAAGAATTAGATTGGGCTGGCAAAGCAGAACTTGGTATAATTTAGAGTTTACTGATCCTGACAGCACTGCTGACACAGAAGGTCTGTTGACACATCAAGTGTGGATAATCTGCAAGATGAACCAGAAACTAATGAACTACAACTATGGGACTTGTGTGTGGAAATCACGGAGATATCAGCTGAGTCAGCAAAGCAGGAAGAGATAAGCAGCTGGGAAAGAAATGGAGCATCTGAGGAGGTGGAAAACGACAAGATGGATATGCCCATAAAGAGACTTCAGCAGGAATCGTAACTAAAGACCACCTAGTGGCACAAGGGTGTGAGGGGCAAGATAGGAGTGGGCTCAACAGGGATTCACCAACATGGGCATCAGAATCTGCTCGCCAAGGTCTCTGAGGTGGCACTGCCACTTTAAACAATGACGACAGACAGTTGAGCTCCAGCCCATAATAGTCGAGTCGCGGCTCTGCTGAGCTCTGCAGCTTTCACATTTTTTTATTTTTATGGCTTCATATCGTCGGATGAAAACAGCCCTGATGGGCTCACCACTACCCTGGCTTGAGTCCTGTTCTTCATTTAACACGAACATCTCTAGTACGAATAAAAGTACAAATAAGTAATGAAAGTTGTTGCAAAGGATAAAAGATATTAAATTAAACAACACCGTTTCAAATGTCACAAAACTGTACTCGTAATGCCATGCCAGCTGTAGATTTTACTGTATCCCTCCGGCAGCAATAGCTTGTGTAATGTTTGTATTTTTTATTTCCCATTAAACAAATTAAAGTCTCCCTGTTACAGTGAAATGGCACAAGCATCTTTAATGATAAGTAAATACAACAAAAAATAATTTAAATTATTTCTAATAGGACTCATTATGAGACAAACTGCTGGAAATGAAATCTGAACTACACCCTGTAAAGTTACATTGTGCGAAGCCACTTTAATAAAGTTTGCAGATGACGGCTTTAGAGGAAAAAGGAAAAAAAAACACAAAGAACACGCAGAGCTCAAGAAAAATCAGCAGCAGCATCCAATTGCAGAGCCACAGCATCACATGTCACCGCAGTTGTAGACCCACAGTTACAGACCCAGAAGTGACGTCTCCATCGTTTCAGGATTGACTTCATAAAATTACTTTTGGAAGGTTTCTGCAGGTCTCAGCAAAGGCCGGAAAGTAACATCGGGTAAAGCACCCGTTCAGAAATTAAGAGATTAAAATGAGAAGGACAAAGCGTACATCAAACCAAATAATAAGAATCATAATGAAGTTCAGAGGGTTTCTGCCATCACCTCGTGTCATATATCAAACTAAACAATACGGATCGTTTCTGTGAAACACAATATTAATATTTATGTTGTGTTTTGGTCTGTGGGAAACATTTAACATGTCGACAAAACTGAAATCATCAAGATCTGTGTTAATTGAATAAGGTTTTTCATTTACATTCATGGAATGAAATATACAATATAATTAAAATGTTTGCACCACGTTAGAGTTTATTACGTTTTTTAAAATGTATTATGCATGTGTGCAATATTCTTCTAAACCAATTTAGAATTTACAATCTACTATTTTTAAATATGTATGTGAAGAAAATGGCAATACATATTCTAAACTGAATTATGCTGTATATTAATTGCATTATATGGAACTGCTCTAGTTTTTGTCACTTATTACTATAAACGATGGGCCATCAAAAGAATAAAATAAAAATACTAATAAGAACACAATTTATTTATGTAGCACCCTGCCCAGAATTCAGAAAGAACAGCAGGACCGATATAACCTTGGCTACAAATAATATCTTCACTAAATAAAGATAAATACAGGATATACAAAACATTCAAATAGAATAAAAGACAATAATGCAGACTAAAATACAACACAAAAAACATAAATTGTGATAAAAATCCAAACCTGGAGTACCTGAACAGATAGAGGAGGTAAACTGACAGAAGGGGCCGAATGTCAGCTCTGTTTAATGTCCTCCCAAATAAATGAGTTAAAACAAATGAATGGAGTCAGCTGATGTCATTAATTTCAGGAGGTCGTTCCACAGTCAGGGAGCTATAAACAGCTGAAGGCCCTGCCGTCACCCACAGAGTGCAGGTTAGTGAGGGGCACAGAATGAGAGGACCTTAGTGTGCAGGTCAAGAACAGAATTTGATATTCAGTCCTGTAAGACACGGAGAGCAGTGAAGGTGCAGCAGGATGGCTGGGATGTTCTCGCTGTTGGTGGTCCATGTCAGGACGCTTGCAGTTGAGTTTTGAATCCTCTGGAGCTGTGATCTAAGATTAGAAGTGTCACCTGCCAGTAGTGACTTACAATAATCAATGCTGGATGTGATAAAAGCAGCGACAGGATTCTCAGCATTAGAAAAGGAGAGGAATAGCAAACATAAGAAATGTGACACCGGTGGAAGTTTCTTAATGTGGCTTACATGGTGAAATCAGAAAGGGAGGAATCAAAGTGGGCGGCATGGTGACACAGTGGGTAGCGCTGATGCCTCACAGTTAGGAGACCCGGGTAAGCTTCCCGAGTCCTCCCGGTGTGGACTTTGCATGTTCTCTTCGTGTCTGCCTGGGTTTCCTACGGGTACTCCGGTTTTCTCCCACAGTCTACAGACATGCAGGTTAGGTGCATTGGTGATCCTAAATTGTCCTCAGTATGTGCTTGGTGTGTGGGTGTGCCCTGCGGTGGGCTGGCACCCTGCTGGGGATTTGTTTCCTGTCTTGCGCTCTGTGTTGGCTAGGATTGGCTCCAGCAGACCCCCGTGACCATATAGTTTGGATATAGCGGGTTGGATAATGGATGGATGGAATCAAAGTGACACCGAGATTCTTTGCAGTTTAAGAAGGTCTGAGGAGATCATCACCCAGAATGGCTGAAGAGGAGTTTGTTTTCTTAAGTTACACTTTAGTGCCACTTTGCAGGAGTTCAGTTATGTTGCAATTTAATTTTAAAGAGTATTTTATCTGTTTAAGTTTTAATTTTAATTTAATTTCACTGAGGTAAGTTGTGAGTTGAGAAGGCTGTGATGAAGTGTCACTTTTAACACTTAAATAGACCTAAGTATCATCTTCATATAAAGATAAGCCAGTCCATAGCTATGAATAACTTGCTCAAAGTGAAGCACAGAGATACAGAAGAGCAGAGGATGTCATTTCATTAACGAGGGGAAGTCAGATGGAGGAACTCTGGTGAGAAAATAAGGCATGAGGGTTACTCTGGACATGACATAAGCTGCATGGCCACAACGCCATATGTAATAACTTTTTCACAAACTGGGACAGCAGCTCCTCAAGATGAAGGTAACAATGCTTAGCACAATAAGAACAAATAAGCCAGAGCTCCCATCTCAACTGCTGGCCACACAGAACTGGCCAGTGAAGACCTTCACGTTTGTCTAAACAAATGACACATCCTTGGTGCACAATGTGACCTGCACAGGGAGAGGAGATGCCATGGATAGAAATGATAATGGACTATAATGCTACAATAAGAGGAGAGAATAATTTACACAAAACATTACGCTGGATGCTGGCCACACACAATTTTATCAACGTACTGAACATCTCAGAAAAAAATACTTTTGCAACAATGGCATCACCCCCAAAGCAGGAATGAATGGTTTAACAGGTGGAGGGAGGCCACTGACATTTTTCCCTCCTCATCTGTTTTGTCACTCGTTTTATATTTTCTATGGTCAGTGTCACTACTGGTATCCTGAGGCCATACCTGGACACTACAGAGCTGGCACAGGTAGTCCAACTTCTCCATCAATATGTGGCATTGCCGGAAGGTTTGCTGTGTCTCCCAGCACAGTCTCGGGGGCATGAAGAAGATTCTAGGGGACAGAAAGACAGGCAGTTAAACTAGAATAGCTGGACAGGGCACCTCGTAGAAGGTCCTTAACCCATCAGCAGGATCGGAGGAAAAGGATGAGCACTGGCAGAGCCTACAAAATGACCTCCAGCAGGCCACTGGTGTCTCTGACCTCTGACAAAATGAAACAGACTTCATGAGGGTGGCCTGAGGGCATGATGCCCTCTAGTGGGCACCATGGAGGTCAATTGGCATTTGACATAGAATACCAGAATTGCCAGGTCCACTACTGGCAGGCGCCCTGTGCTTTTCACAGATGAGAGCAGGTTCACCCTAAGCACATTTGACAGGCGTGAAAGGGTCTGGAGAAGCTGTGGAGAACTTTATGCTGCCTGTAACATCGTTCAGCTTGACCGGTTTGGTGGTGGGTCAGTGATGGTCAGACTGGGGAGGGAGGCATATCCATGGAGGGACGCACAGACCTCTAAAGGCTAGACAAGGGCACCTTAACTGCCATTAGGTATCGGGATTAAATCCTTGGACCCATTGTCAGACACTATGTAGCTTATGTCATGTACTCTCATGCTTTAATTTATAATGTAATAATTAGGTTATCTTAATTTTATAATAATATAATCTTCCATCACAGCTCCAGCTGATTCAAAACTCAACTGCAACAGTCCTGACGCGAACACGACGGATTAAAGGCCAAAAGTCCACATGACCGTCATCATCAAGTTCTTCCATGAGAGCCCTGAATACAATGAGGACTGATTGAGGTCATTGATGTTAGGTAGAATGCCTACAGGGGCTGGGTGGTCTCGTGGCCTCTGAACCCCTGCAGATTTTTTTTTTTCTCCAGCCGTCTGGACTTTTTTTTTTTTTGTTGTGTTTTTTTGTCTGTCCTTCCTGGCCAACGGACCTTATATTAATTCTATGTTAATTAGTGTTCCCTAATTTTAATTCTTATTTATTAGCAGGGCCTTCAGCTGTATATAACGCCCTGACTGTGGACTGACCTCCTGAAATTACTGACATCAGCTGACTCCATTCATTTGTTTAGGAGGACATTAAACAGAGCTGACATTCGGCCCCTTCTGTCAGTTTACACCCTCTGTCTGTCCAGGTACTCGGGGATTGCATTTTTATCACAATTTATGTTGTATTTTAGTCTGCATTATTGTCTTTTATTCTATTTGAATGTTTTGTATATCCTGTATTTATCTTTATTTAGTGAAGATATTATTTGTAGCCAATGTTATATCAGTCCTGTTGTTCTTTCTGAATTTTGGGTAGGGTGCTATATAAATAAATCATGTTCTTATTAGTATTTTTTCCTTTTGATGGCCCATCATTTATAATAATAAGTAACAAAAACTAGAGGAGTTCTGTATAAGGCAATTAATATAAAGCATAATTCAGTGTAGAATATGTATTGCCGTTTTCTTCACATACATATTTAAAAATATTAGATTGGCTTAAATGTTAATTCTAAATTGGTTTAGAACAATATTGCACACAAGCATAGTACATTTTAAAAAACAATCACTTTTACTACTAAACTCTAACGAGGTGCAAACATTTTAATTATATTGTATATTTCATTCCATGAATGTAAACGAAAAACCTTTTTCAATTAAGACAGATCTTGATGATTTTAATTTTGTCGACATGTTAAATGGTTCCCACAGCCCCGAACACAATGTAAATGTTAACAGTAATAATAATACTACATCATATTTATGCAGCTCCTTTCCAATACTCAAGTCACTTAGTATATTTCACAGAAACAATCCGTATTGTTAAGTTTGATTTATGACACGACGTGATGGCAGAAACCCTCTGAACTTCACTATGATGTGTATTATTTGGTTTGTCCTTCTCATTTTTATCGCTTAATTTCTGAACGGGTCCTAGACCCGATGTTACTTTCCGGGCTTTGCCAAGACAAGCAGAAACCTTCCAAAAGTCATTTTACGAAGTCAGTTCTGAAACGACAGAGACGTCACTTCCAAGTCTGTAACTGCGGGTCTACAACCGTAGACATAGAATCACTAGACACCACGTGACCAGCAGTATCGCACAGCAACAACGCCGCCATGTTGCGAGTGGCACTGCTGTGGAGTGCAGTAATGGATAAAGATGCCTCACACATGTGCTGCTTGGGAATTTACAAACCACTGTACGCTCCAAACCAGATCCAGGGGATTACATTTCATAGGTACGGCTGAACAATTGTTATGGATATATTTGGCCATTAGAAAATCCCATTTTATAATCTTAACTTTAGCTACGCCAGGCTAAGCAAGCAAAGCTATGCATTTATGTGCTCAAGTGAGCCTCCAAACAACGTTTTGGCTAAACGTATTTAGTCACTAACTATGCAGATTGTTGTTAGCTGTTAACAGTTCTCAAACTTTGAAGGTTTCCCAAAGAAATCCACCTCAGGAAGCAGTGGGGGGGTCAGGTAGCCCTTAGACGGGATTTTGAGAAAGCTGTCCTGTGATGTGTGCCGTGCTAGTTTGTAACAGATGCTGAGCCGGGATCATATGATCAAAGCTACAACTCGCTTACATTAAAAAACAAAAGGAGGTTTGATGATTCCTTCTGAGAGTACAGTCAAGATGGTCAAAGTAGCTGAGCGTTTTATCTGACAGTCGACATTAGGACAAGCTGTCAGTATATCTGTGATCAATCAGTTTATTCGGGCTGAGATTGGTTCAGATGCTGTGTTTTTTAAATTGTTATTTAATATCTGCCATATTAGTGTATAAATGCATATAAATAATTGCATTTAAACGATTCACCAAAATCTGTTGTATGTAAACGATACTGTTTTAGACGTTGTTGTTTTTTCATCAGAAAACCCGGTTTCCACGTCTACCTGTATGAGTCTAAATGGCACTTTTGCCACTCGCAATGTGGCGGATGCGCTGATGTATCGTGTCGACTGGACAGCACAGTAAAGGCGGCGTCAACCTGTATATGTCTATGTCTACAACTGCGGTGACGTATGGGGCTGTGGCTCTGCAAGTGGATATTATTGAAAATCAGAAATAAACAACGGGATGTACGGGAGTGAGCGGCTGCACAAGCGCGTGCCCTGCAGACAGCACAGTTCGGAGCATGCGCGAAATCAAAAAGCGACACGGCGCGGAAAAGTGCACGAGAGCGAATAGAGCAGAAGCAATCTCGAGTTAACGCGCCTCCGCCAAGTCAGATGTAGTATTACATTACACGGGACACCAACCGGAACATAAATTAAAGTAGCACTAACAAAAGTGCGCGACTCCCTTCATCCACAATAAACTCGTGAAGGTGCGATTTGCTGTGCCGCCTCCTCCACATCCACGTAACGCTCAATCTCCAACACTTAAAAGCGAACCACGCAGCGTCAGGCACCTCCTCAAATTTAAAGCCGCTCAGCATGTCGCGATCTTCCTCACTGCTGGCATTCCCTCCCGTACGCGATCGCCACGTTCGGCTTTGTCTCACCTTCCACACCTTTGCTTGATCTTCTGGCCGTGAAGACGTCTGAGCGTGAGAGTCTCATAAGAGAAAACTAGTGATGTGCAGCTGGACACTATCTTGTCGAGCTTTCGAAGCGCTGCTTTGATGCTTGTTTGAATTGCGCCTGTCACGTGATTTAGAGGCACGCTTGCGTCATGACGTCATTGATATCTGCGCAGTCAGCAGCCGATTGCTCAGCCCCCCAATCTGCTGAACGATTTTGGCTCAAAGCGTAAAAGCAGTTGGCACTGCTGCATCTGTAAGGTGTGCTGACGCGAGTTTAAATCCTAGTGGGCCTCGCGTATGGTCCCTGCCCAAAGTAAAAAAAAACATACTTTTTAAAAAGAGTTATGTAGTACTTGTTTTTAAGTTAACAAATACGTTTAGCTGACATTATGAATGATTCACATGTGGCACCTAGTTCCTTGTTGTGTCATCGTGTCCACCTAGAATCTGTAACACATTGATGAGCATATTTTGCGAAAGGCAGCACGTATTATAACAATCCAGCGTCTCTTCTACCCCACGTCGATCATATCAGAGAGGCTAAGAAACGCTTCACCAAAGCCGACTTGTATCTGCGCACGACACTCCTCATTAAACGTTTTTACTACTCAGTGATTCCCAGATCTGTAGCTGATTTGTATTATTGATTTATAAAAAGCAATGTGAGTAAAAGCGAGCTCTGCATAACTAATCACAACTGTCTTTAAAACAGAATCAGCTCAATCGACAGCGTCTTCTGCAATTTAGGGAAAGCCTCGGGATTTCTGCGTTAATGAGACAGAAATGTTGAAAAGAAACTTTGCGAATTCATCCAGAGGGGGACATAAAGATCAGTCAAGTACTGACAAGAAGGAGCAGCTGGATAAGCACATCTGGAGCCAAACTTTCTAAAAACATCCGACATTGTCAGCAACATCCGACTCTTATGAATTCATCTTTTCAAAGGGGGGTAAATAAGAAGTCTTCCGAAGTGCAGTACAACAGAGTAAATCATTGATGAAAATAGAATTCTTGACAGACTAAGCTTTTGTCGTTTCTGTTTTCTTAAACCATCTTCAGTCCCACAATACCCCGCAATGGAGAATACCGTCAACGATGAGTTTTGTTAATTATAAACAATGCAACATAACTATTATATTGTGACGTCCCGTCGAATAAACACACTCAGGAGCCGCTTGTCCGGGGAAGTCTTCCAAATGCCGACTGGCTTTTTATTCAATATGCCGCGATATAAACGGTGCCCTACAACCGCCCGTTGTCTGGGTCACGGGGACACCTCCAAAATAACAAAGACTAATCACCTTTGTCCTTAAAAACAGTTACTTCCCTTCTTTACACCTTATGCTGTTCTCCTCACTTTCTCCAGTCTCTGCAACTCCCCCTTCCGGCCACACCACCCCTTTTTATCACGCCCCATTAATTAACCCGGATCCCTGTCACTCATCTCTCTCTAGGGAGGTGCCCCAAGCCCTTACAAACAGGGTTCCCCCAAGACTCCACCCCAACACTGCTTCCCTTCCCTTCCCTATAGCCCATGCAATGGCAAGACACGTCACACTGCCCCCTCCTCAGCTCCTCGTCCCCGAGGAAGCACATAATCATGCAGATGTCTTGGCAGCTGTCTTCGCCGGCGTGGGCGTCTGTTAGTGGAGTCAGGCCGGGCAAGTGGTGTAACATCCGAGCCAGGATTTGTAGAAGGTGTTGTGGCAGTCATGGGTGCAGGTTGTGAAGGAGCACAACCTCTGTAACTGGCCAGACGGTCCTGATGCAAAAACACTCTCCTGCCCGGAGGTGGTAACTGGACCCAGTAAACAACCTCCCCCACCCGTTCCAATACTTGACAGGGTCCCACCCAAGGACTATCCAGCTTTGGAGAGCGTCCCTTCTGTCTTTTTGGGCCATACACCCAAACTTGATCACCTGCTTGAAAAGGCTGCCCCGAACCCAATGTCATAGTGGCGCTTCTGTTTTTCTGCTGCTACTCTTATCCGGCACCTTGCAAAGTTATGTGCCACCTCCAATCGATCCTGCAACCTGCGAGCATAGTCAGGGCCTGGAGGTTCAGCTGGGGTGTCAGGGGGAACACCATATACAAGTGCAGACGGTGTTCGCAGCTCTCGTCCTAGCATTAATAAAGCAGGGGTGCATCCAGAGGATTCCTGCACAGCAGATCGGCAGGCCATCAGAACCAGAGCCAGCTGTTGGTCCCAGTCCTTTTGATCTTTAGAGGTGGTAAGAGCCAGCTGTGTGGTCAGAGTCTGGATAAACCGCTCGGCTAGCCCATCACTCTGGGGGTGTAGGGGGGTGGTTCGGGTTTTCTGGATGCCAAGTCTCTCACATACTTTTTGAAAGACCTGGCTTTCAAAGTTTCTCCCTTGGTCTGAATGCAGTTCGACAGGCATCCCAAACCGACTAAAGAATCCTGTAATGAGAGCTTCAGCAACAGTCTCAGCTTCTTGATTAGGTAGTGCATAGGCCTCGGGCCACTTGGTAAAATAGTCCACTGCGACTAAAACAAACCGATTCCCCATAGCTGAGCAGGGAAATGGCCCAAGAATGTCAATTGCCACCCGTTCCATTGGAGCCCCTACCTGATACTGTTGTAGTGGGGCAGTAGACCTTCCTTGGGGTCCTTTCCTGGCTGTGCATAAATCACACTTGCGGCAGTAGTCCTCTACATCGCGCCTGCACTGTCCCCAATAAAACGCCTGCCTCACCCGCCTTAAGGTCTTGGTGACTCCAAAATGACCAACTCCAAGCGTTCCATGCATGTTCTTCAGGATCTCTTCACGCAGCTGTTGTGGTACAACGATCTGCCACCTCCCTTCTCCAGTTGCAGGGTCCTTCCATTGTCGCTTCAATACCCCCTCGTCCACAACCAAGCTGTCCCACTGGGACCAAAGACCCTTAACTGCAGGTGATTCCAGTGCCACTTCCTCCCAGCAGGGACGATGCTGTTCCTCTTTCCAGTGGAGAACCTTCTTGACCTCAGGGTCACATTCCTGACTAACTCGCCATTCTTGGGTACAACCTGGCACTGAAAGAGCTTGGCACTGAACCTTATCAGGATCCTCACAGCTTTGATCTTGACGCTCCCTTTTCTCACAATAGGCACATCCCTGATCTGCGAGGGTCGCCGAGACAGAGCATCTGCATTTTGTGTTTCTCACCAGGTCGATGCTCTACTTGAAAGTGGTAAGTCTGAAGCTCCTCCAACCAACGAGCAATCTGACCCTCAGGTTCTCGAAAAGACAGTAACCACTGGAGAGCAGCATGATCAGTGCGGACCACAAAAGAGAGACCACACAGGTAGTGCTTGAAGTGACGAACAGATTCTACCAGGGCGAGGAGCTCCCTCCGAGTTACACAATAATTCCTCTCAGCTTTTCTGAGAGCACGGCTATAGTAAGCCACCACACGCTCTCCCTCTGGGTGCCGCTGTGACAGCACAGCCCCTAAGCCCACATCACTGGCATCGGTGTCAAGGAGAAATGGCAGGTCAATATTGGGTGGAGCCAAGATCGGTGCACCGCAAAGGGCTTCTTTCAATTTACAAAAGGCGGCTTGTTGGTCCTCCCCACTGGAATGCTTCATCTGGGCTCAATAAACGATGCAAGGGTGCAGCAATAGTGGCAAATTCAGGTACAAATCGCCTATAGTAAGAGGCCAGTCCAAGAAATTCACGAATCTGCCTTCGATCCTGTGGCTCTGGCCACTCTTGCACAACAGACACCTTATCTTTCTCTGTGGTGACACCTCTTTGACTCACACGGTGACCCAGAAATGACACTTCTCTCCGGAGAAGGTGGCACTTATCAGGATGAAGTTTAAGGTTGGCCACACGAAGCTTCTGCAGAACCTCCCTCAAGGACTCCAGAGCCTCCTGGAATGTCTTGCCATGAACCAGTAAATCATCCAAGTAGACAAGGCATTGAGTACCAGACATACCTGCCAATACTTTATCCATTAACCGTTCAAAGGTAGCTGGAGCATTGCAAAGACCAAAAGGCATAACTCGGAACTGCCAGAGTCCCTTTCCTGTAGAGAATGCAGTCTTAGGTCGAGCTTCAGGTGTTAGCGGCACCTGCCAGTAGCCACTGCGCAGGTCTAGTGATGAAAACCAGGCTGATCCTGCCACCAAATCCAGGGACTCATCAATGCGAGGCAACGGATAGAAGTCCTTGATGGTTACAGCATTTACCCGCCGATAATCAACACAAAATCGCCACTTGCCATCCTTCTTGGGAACAAGGACCACAGGAGAGACCCAGGGAGACTCAGAGGGTTCGATAATCCCGGCCTGTCTCATTTCCTGCAGAATGTTCTCAGCTGCTGTCTGTTTAGCTAGTGGCATACGGCGGGGCGCTGTTTGATAGGAAAGCACTCCCAGTATTGATGTCATGCTGCACAAGAGAAGTCTGGCCAACATCATCTGCAGAGGTAGCAAAACGGTCCCTAAAGTCATGTAATAACTGCCAGAGCTGGCGCTGTTGCTTGTGTGTTAACCCTTTCCTGTTGGCATTCCAAACAGTGCTGACAACCTTCATTACTGGTACGGGTTGAGTGATGTTAGTAAAAATAGGCACATGTTCTTCTTGGGAGCCACCACTGGTGGTTCCCTTCTGCCTTGCTGGTGCCCTAACAAGGGAGTGTCCCAATGCCTTGAAGATACAGAGTCCCCATCTGAAGATCTATTCGCTCCAACTGCTTGTAAGAAATCAAGTCCCAAGATACAGGAGTTGTTGATATTAGCCACCCAGACATCCTGCACCCACTGCTTCTCAGCAATACAAATGTCTACTTGTGCTCTGCCTAACATGGGGGTCATCTCACCTGTAGCTGTCATCAACTTAGTAGAATTGGCTGCACATAGGACCGCCACATCCAACATGTCAGGATGGATAATAGATGCAGTTGACCCTGTATCCACCAGTGCCTTGCATACATGGCCGCCAATCAAAACTGAAAGGTGACAGTAATCTCCCTCACCCAGCTGACCAACAGGGACTGTTCTTGGGGCCAGCGTTGTCCCTCCTACACTGGTCCCATTTCGTTTCCCGGTACAATGCTTACTTGGGAGTCCTCTTGTTTAGCCCTACTGGGGCAGTCACGTTGCAAGTGTCCATGTTGTCCACAGTACCAGCAGCGGGTGGGCGATTAGGCGTGAAGGATTCCTGAACTTCTGTACGGTAGTCACTGGAGCCACTGCCTCATACTTTGTTCTACATCTATGGCCTTAGTTTGGTGGATAGCTTCTGGTCTCCTCACCTTGGTCGACTCTGCTGATGGAAGAGGTACTTGGCTGTAACCCTCTTTAAGTATTTGTTCTGCCTCCTGGGCTGCGGACAAAGCTTGTTCCAAGGTCTCAGGCTTAGCAAAACGGACCTGCTGTCGGAGATATGGTGGGCTCAAACCCCGCAGAAATGCCTCCTTAGCCAACTCTGCCTGCACGGATCTGTCAAAATGGGGATAACCCCGTCGCACCAGAGACTGTACATCTGCTGCAAATGCCCCCAGGGCCTCAGTTGTCCTGCGAACCCTCTGCTCCAGCTGTTGTCTTATTGTAGTCACAGCTTCTATATGGCCAAACCGTCGCTCCAATGCAATTTCCAAAGCATGGGCATTTAACAGCTCATCTTCTGGCACATCCGTCAGAACCACCAATGCATCACCATCCAATGCTGCAGCCAGCTGCACAGCTTGGTCCTCCAAACTCCAGCCATTTGCCCTGGCAATCATGCGAAAACGGGTGTTGTATGCTTCCCAAGACCCAGTTCCATCAAATCTGCCAATCTTTAATACAGTCCCACCCATCCGTTGTGTCTTTATTTCATCACTCACATGCACCGCCTCCCTAGCCGCCCTCAGCCACGTGTTGTCCATGCAGCGTAACAGTTCTGTGTAGCCACGGCGCCCTTCGCGCAATCCTTCAGCCAACACGTTTATTGCCTCTCCATCTACGTGTGCCAATAACTGCCCTGCTCCATAATCCTCCGTCCATCCGTACGTATTTGCTAAATAAAGGAAGCGCTGTTTGAATTCGGTCCACGCCAACACACTCGGGAAGCGCTGCAATTCTTTCGTTTCTATCGCTCCGTCCGGCCTCGCATTAAATTGAGCGTCTTCCATAAAATGGGGTCGCTCTGCAGGCTCAACAGCATTCAGCCTCATAAATGCAAACTGTTCCGAAGGAGGCTCTAAGTCGCCCTCTTGCTTCATGCGGGCTGAAAACCTGCCCTCCTCCATGAGTGCTAACTGCCTAGGCGAACTTATATGCGGCGTGAACGCTTCTTTAAATACACTCTCACCCGGACTTTGACTGCTGCTTCGTTTCATTTCCACACTGTCGCGACTCCGTTTGTCTAATAACCAAATCCCACTTCTGATCACCAATGTGACGTCCCGTCGAATAAACACACTCAGGAGCCGCTTGTCCGGGGAAGTCTTCCAAATGCCGACTGGCTTTTTATTCAATATGCCGCGATATAAACGGTGCCCTACAACCGCCCGTTGTCTGGGTCACGGGGACACCTCCAAAATAACAAAGACTAATCACCTTTGTCCTTAAAAACAGTTACTTCCCTTCTTTACACCTTATGCTGTTCTCCTCACTTTCTCCAGTCTCTGCAACTCCCCCTTCCGGCCACACCACCCCTTTTTATCACGCCCCATTAATTAACCCGGATCCCTGTCACTCATCTCTCTCTAGGGAGGTGCCCCAAGCCCTTACAAACAGGGTTCCCCCAAGACTCCACCCCAACACTGCTTCCCTTCCCTTCCCTATAGCCCATGCAATGGCAAGACACGTCACAATATGTTGTTTCTCTTTTTTTAATTCTCACCAAACATGACATATCTACATGGGAAATGAATATGGGTAATATGTTTACAATCATTCTGATTAAAGTACACTGTCAAAATATATTAATGAACAAACTGAGACACATTGGCCTTTTATCACAAAGCGTGTGCGCTGTCATTTAGGACACAATGCATTGTTAACGTCACGCACTCTCTACTGACGCGATGTCACGAAAACAAAGAAACAGCGCAGTCCATGCAAACTCACAGCCTCCTTGATTTCTGACCTCATGATTAGTTGTTAATATCATATAAATAAAGTCATTTTAAGAAGATGACAAGTCTGCTATAGTCAGTTCAATAAACGCTCTGTTTAAAATGTTTGCATATACAGAATATAAAACAGAATCTCAATGAAGCGGGACTCGTGAGTAGTAACGAATAATATGTGACGCTGAGAAATTATAATTCATAATTACGGGAACAAGTAAAACTACGACTTCCTAAAACGGACACTGTAAACGTAGGCATTTCAATAACTAAGTTAGGAGGCTTGAGTGTTCATTTCAATATCGATTTAAGAGCTCAGTAAGCCACCTGTTGTACTAAACGGCAGCTCAAACAGCACTCAACAGTAAATCGTCTAACAACTCAATATAAGACAATGAAACGAAGAGGCCGCGCCGCCGACAATGAAGGCTCACGCTGTCCTGCTGCGTGTTTGGAAGGCGCTGATTGGCTGAAACTGTTTATAGCGAATTGTCCTAAGATGGAAGTGCCGTATAGCGATCAGCAACGAAAAGACACATTTAACATTCAACCTACCGACAGATTTTACATACAACAACAGCCGACTGGGGTCCCTGGAGAACCCAAGGATAATTTAATATAAGAATATAGCAAAATAATAATAATAATAGCAAAACTTATTTCTTATGAGAGCATTATTAGTTATGTAAATAATGTAATCTAAAGAAAAAATAGCTTATTATTATTATTATTATTATTATTATTATTATTATCATCATTATCGTAAATTTGCAATTAATTTGCATATTTTGTATATAAAATAAATTATATAAATACAATTGAAAGCATCTAATTGTGTGAAGAAGTTCCTTAAATGACGAGTACAAACCTAAAGCATTTCTTGTAAGACGTGAGAGTTCTGAGAGAGGTGGAACAAACTCTTTATTATGTTTCTGAAGAAGGGAAAAAACAAGTTTCCATATATCACATTTTAATCTTCCTTTTTTTCTTGTTGTAGTACCTGGGGAAAACAAAAATTGAAATTTAATCTGTGAAGTTTATTTCTAGGAAAATAAATAATACTCTCACGCCTATCTCGAAATATGTATTCTCTAAATGCAATTATTACTATTTAAATAGGACTGGCATCACTTGCTGTATACAACGATTTATAGTTTAATAATGATGTATGATTTCTGAACAGCCTCTTGATATGCAGCAGTGTTTTGTGAAAGAAATAAGAAGAAAGTCAGGCTTTACTCCAGAGATTATATTCTATACAGACCTGCTGCTGTTTGAAACTTAAGTTCTGTACTTGACTTCTTTATTGAGCCCCAAACACCTTTTATGTTACTTTTCAGCTTCCAACTACGGCCACTCCAACATACTAAAAAAACACAAACATCCAATCTTAATACACCACAGTGTGCTTGGCTTTTACCGCACTAGTTGGAAAAACCATCTGCGTGCGGAAGGGTATTAGGGCCAATGAGAATAAAAATAAAATTATTAAGAACACAGCGAAGAAAAGAACCCATTGTATGTCAAGGTTAAAGTCAACATGCCGACTTTATTCTACAGCGATCGCCACACAGAATCCGTTCACTTTATGATATTCCTGCTCTCTGAACATTTAGAATGATAAGATAAAGAACAGTGCGCAACAATTTGCTCAGAGGACGCTTAAAACTAACATCTTAAAAGAAAAGTTGACCATGAAAACTAAAGTTTTTGGAAAGAAACCGGAGGTCATAGATACTGTAAAGCGTGTTATCAATGCAATGGCAAGGGTCACCTGATAACTGCAGATATAAAGACATGGAGTGCCGCCAGTGCCAGAAGAGAGGGCAATATCACTTGCGCTTGCCGTGCACGCCAGGAAGGCCAAATAATAAACCTGCAAAGTGGACAAGACACCTGGATATTGCTGAAACAGACAGCACCTCTGCAGCACTTCAGCGAACCCTAACCCTAACCTTATATACTTACCTTGTGGGGGACAACCAATCACTTATATTTTAACGTTTTAATTCTCCTTTGTTTTTGTTGGTCTTTGTTTTATCTATTTTTGTATTGTCTTTTTTTAGCTAGAATGGCATCCATGAGGCTGGAAAAAATATATTTCAAACTTCTCCAGGCAATACATCATATGGAGATTGTGGCTAATCCACGACCACCTAAAGGTATTGTGAAACAGGTTCAAAGATTGGCTAGTTTTATTAAACCATCCTCACTAAATTCGGCTACTACGGCAAAAAATTAATAACTGTACTGATATATGGTTACAAAATGTACTGTTGATATTAAAAGAACATTACACTAATGTTATACAACAGTGGTGCAAGAACTTACCTGTAGCAGACTAATTGGCACAGGCCAAAGCCATATCAATGGCCAAAAGAAAGTATAGAAATAAATTAACAGCCTCTTCTCTTATCTCCTTTAGGCAGCACATTTTTACGAACTCGAAAAAACAAAATGACTTACCTCTGTCTGCTGAACGAAATCCTCTTCAGATTTGGGTGGATCGGTGTCAGTGGAGTCGGGGGTGCAGAATTTGCAGGCCTCGTCGTCTCTTGTATCTGTAAATTCGGCTTCTGGACGGATTCCTTCACGGACAGAGGTGATAAATAGAGTGGATTTTACCTCTCTTTCTTCTACGCCGATCTCGGTGAGTGGACCTGTACAGAATAAAGATGTAATATATAAATGTGCTTTACCGCCAGATTCCCGGGGTATGGTGGACCAGCCTGGCAAGGATGCAGCCCAGATTGAGAAAAAACAAACTTCAAAAAGTATTTCTCAATTAGAAAAGAAAAATTTCGTTGGTAATGGGAATGTGATGAATAATTTCTCGGCCGAATCTTCGGAGGATGAGAGTGATACTGACACCCATACCATGAAGGTCTGCCATTGTCAGGGCCTCTCCCACCTACCTTTGGACTTTTTAGCCGATACATTGATCATTTCGGATGGCACTTTGACCAATTATCATAACAGGGCACATAATGACGTATATATTTGGTTAGCGTACAAAATCTCACGCTAGCGCCGTTATTGCTCTATTTTAATAAAAGCCGATTATTTTGGGCATTAAAAGAGTTATTGTCCTGGCTGGATATCTGGATGTGGTACAGCCATCAACCTGTGCCAATATCCCGATTAATTGGTCTAAGGTGCTGCCAGTAATAAGATCTGCTTATGTAGGGGCACAGGTATTTTTGGCGCAGGTTCCACTCTCCGCAGACCCGGTGTTAAATAGGAAATTGTTCCAGTTCAATGAGCTGTTGTTGAAGTGTGATATGACGAGAGTGATCCTCTCCCCAAGATTTAAATTATATAGGGAGGTGGATCACCCGGATCGCTTGGCTTCGACATCGGCTCATGAACTGGTGCATTATTGGCTAAATAAAACCTCAAGTGAATATTAGTGGCTGCCGAATGGATATAATAGATGGAGTTATTGAGGTGTTATAAGTGTCTCTCACCTCCTTGTTGATAAGCCGTGATTAAAAGGACAATGGGGAGGTTTGAGTAATGTTTTTGTTTTGTTCTCTTTTTTCTTTTTCTATTCTTAGGGTTAATTTAGACATCCAACACCAAATCAAAATACTGAATTTAACCTCACTGGAGGAAAGGCCCTGAGGTTAAATAGTGTATGGGGCAGCTCCAGTGGAGGTTAGTAAGTATTGTATAAATGAAAGGAAGAGAGAGTTATGATTTGAGTGTTATGTCATATAGATCGTCTCGCCCGCGCCTTATTCTAACCTTAACCTCTAGGGGTATTAGGCCCTAATGTTAAGTCAGTGAGGTGGGCTATATAAGTAAAGGAGGCTGTAGTTGGGGGATGGTCTATTTTTTATTGTGTTGAATCAGGAAGGGGGATGAAAAAGATTTTATAAATTAAATGTTTTTTAGGACAATCGTGTAGAGGTAGAAATAATGAAAGTTTACAGTCAGTATTAGAGAAAAACAAATACCTAATCAGATAAATTGGCACATGATCTCATTTTGTAACTTTAGTGTACTATTCTATGTAATATCCATGAGGTACTATTTTATTGAGGGCGGCACAGTGGCGCAGTGGTAGTGCTGCTGCCTCACAGTTAGTTAGGAGACTTGGGTTTGCTTCCCGGGTCCTCCCTGCGTGGAGTTTGCATGTTCTCCCCGTGTCTGCGTGGGTTTCCTCCGGGCGCTCCGGTTTCCTCCCACAGTCCAAAGACATGCAGGTTAGGTGGATTGGCGATTCTAAATTGGCCTTAGTGTGTGCTTGGTGTGTGGGTTTGTTTGTGTGTGTCCTGCGGTGGGTTGGCACTCTGCCCAGGATTGTTTCCTGCCTTGTGCCCTGTGTTGGCTGGGATTGGCTCCAGCAGACCCCCGTGACCCTGTATTTGGATTCAGCGGGTTGGGAAATGGATGGATGGATGGATACTATTTTATTGAATTAAAAATGATTTTTTTTTTAAAAATGCTATAAAGGAATGATACACAATAGTTCGTCAGAACAGCCATTATTAAAACGTTTAATAAAATTAATTAAAATCATTGGATGGTTCAGATATAATGGTATTGAGGAGATGAGTGTAGGATAGTGTTTGAGGGGTGATTAGATCATGTATTAATTTAGATAGATTAGGTGATCCTGTTAAAATAAAAAATATTTTATGACGGAAAAAAGTGTACCTAAGCGTTGCCGCAAGGCTTATATCCCCTAACCTAACCCTAATTTCTATGTTAATTAATGTTGACTTATTTTATTTTCTTACTGTGTCTTATTTTTCTATTCTTTATTATGTAAAGCACTTTGAGCTACTGTTTGTATGAAAATGTGCTCTAGAAATAAATGTTGTTGTTGTGAAGGATACACGCAGGACCGCTCGTTGGTGGGGAGCCTCAGCACAGACTGCCTTAAAGCAGTTTGAGATACAAGGACAAGAAGCTCATTTGACAACAGATTACAGCCCAGTCTTTGAAGGTGACATACGAGGAACTGAGTTACTTTCTTTAGAGACTACCAGAGACAGTAATAAGCCCTACTATGTATATGTGACTATAAATGGTGTCCGAGTGAAAATGGAGATCGGCAGGTGCAGCTGTATCCGTCATTTCTGAGAAACTGTACATTTGTATATTTAAAAAGATAAACCTAAGCCCTGCTAATTGTAATTTGAAGACTTAGAGTAACAAAATGCTTTCTTTAAAAGGAAAAATCACTGTTTTGATTAAATGTAAAGAATGTGTAAAAAATGCAGCCTTACTGGTAGTTAAAGGAAACGGCCCAGCATTGATGGGTAGAGATTGGATTAGTTGCTTAAGGTTAGACTGGTCTCATGTAAACAAGGTCACCAGTTGTGTGACAGGTACTCCACAGTTTTCCATCCTAAATTAGGAACACTTAAGGGAATCTAAGCCAAGCTTTTTGTTAAGGATGGAGTGGTACCAAAATTGTGTAAGCCACGCACAGTGCCATACGCGCTACATGAAGCAGTAGAATGGGAGCAGTCTACATGACAGGATGAAGGCGTTATTAGCCCCATTAGTTACAGTGTGTGAGCGGCGCCAATGTTTGTATTCCAAATAAAGATAATACTGTGAGAGTCTGTGGAGATTATAAGGTAACGATCAACCCGAGTTTGGAGATGAGGCCAAATCACAGTTGCAGTCTAACAGCGTCTTTGTGCATTATGACCCACAGTTACCCCTTAGTTTAGCTTGTGACGCATCACCTGGAGGTGTAGGTGCAGTAATTTCTCACAAAATGAAGGATGGCACTGAGAGGCCAAAACCAAGACACCAAAACTGAGAGAAATGACTCTCAAATTGAAAAGAAAGCTTTAGGAGTTGTATTTGGAGTCATGAAGTTCCAAGATTATTTGTTTGGCCGAAAAATTATATTAGTAACAGATCACCAGCTGTTATTAAAGAATTTGGGACCCAAGACGGGCATACCCACACTTGCTGCTGCTAGAATGCAAAGATGGGCACTTATTTTGTCAGCCTATACTTACGAAATGAAATACAAAAAATCAGAACAGCCTAGTAATGCAGGTGTATTATCCCCTTTGCCCCTGTTGGATTCAAATAAGGAACTGAAACCAAATCCAGTGTATGGGGTGTGTTTTCTAGATAAATCGAAGCTTACTGCAAAAGACATTGCATATGAAACTGACAGATACCCTGTGCTGAGAAGTTTAAAACAGCATGTATTATGTGGTTGGCCAAATTGTATGGCAGATTACACTTTAAAGCCATATTTTACAAGAAAATTAGAACTTACTATAGAAGATGATTGTATTCTGTGGGGTCTTTGAGTGGTGGCACCTCAGAAGTTACAAATTAGGCTACTGACAGAATTGCACGAGCATCATTGGGAGTTGTAAAGATGAAGGCACTAGCCTGAAATCTGCTCTGGTGGCCTGATTTAGACAAACACATTGAGAATGAAGTGAGTCAATGTGACATCTGCAAACAGCAGAGGGATATGCCAGCTTTGGCACCTCTACAAACCTGGAAATGGGCTTCAAGTCCATGGGAGAGAATTCATTTGGATTTTGCTGAGGACCATAAACAGATGTTTTTGGTGGTCATGGATGCATATGCTAGGTGGCCGAAGATAATCCATATGCCAACCCCAACCACAACTGAGAGAGTGAAAGCTCTGAGGAGTTTGTTTGCATCATATGGGTTTCCACAGGAAGTAGTCACAGATAATGGGCCTCAGTTCACATCAAAAGAGTTGGACTCTTTTTTAGAATTAAATGGAGTTAACAACAACATTTATTTCTAGAGCACATTTTCAAACAAAAAGTAGCTCAAAGTGCTTTACATAATGAAGAATAAAAAAATAAAAGACACACTAAGAAAATAAAATAAGTCAACATTAATTAACATCGAATAAGAGTAAGGTCCAATGGCCAGGGTGGACAGAAAAAACAACAACAAAAAAAAAAACTCCAGATGGCTGGAGAAAAAAATAAAATCTGTAGAGATTCCAGACCATGAGACCACCCAGTCCCCTCTGGGCATTCTACCTCACATAAATGAAACAGTCCTCTTTGGATTTAGGGTTCTCATGGAAGGGCTTGATGATGATGGTCACGTAGACTTCTGGCTTTTAATCCATCCATCATTGTTGGAGCATCATGATGCTTTGAGTAGGTGGTGGTGGCGCAGGCCCCAGCATATCACCCTGCCTCTAATGGTTTGGCTGAGTGGCTGGTTCAGACCTTTTCAAAAATCTCTAGCAAAGAATAGGGCATTGGGGGGCATGTCGCTTGGTCACTGTATTACCAGGTTGTTATTTGGTTATTGAAATACACCTCATGTGCATACAAACAAAATGCCAGCAGAGCTGTTTTTAAAAAGGCAAGTGAGTACCCAATTGTCCCAAATTAAACCTGAGTTTTCACATAGGGTGCAGCTGGAAGGTTTAAACAAAAAAGGTGGATCACAGAAGCTTAGATCTTTTATTGTGGGGCAAGATGTCTTGGTAAGAAATTACAGGGGAGGGGAAAACTGGTTAAGTGGCGTAATTTCATAAATGTCGGGTCCTGTTACTTATATGGTTCAGGTTGATGGGAACCGTGTAAAAAGGCATGTAAATCAATCATTAAAAGTAAAACTAACAAAGAATGATGACATTGGTGTGGAGGAGGCTGGTTTAGGCCAAACTGGAGGATCTCTGGATATCGATGATACTGAGATGAACGTTGTAGTGGACACCAGCACTGACAAGAGTCAGTGAAACATGGATACCGGTACTATGCAAGTGCCTCCACCTGGACCTCCACCACAGGCTGATTCACAAGTACGCCCAGTTTGAAAAAGACGGGCACCACGGAGGTTAGATTTATGAAAATTGTTTTGGAGTTCTTATAAAAAATTAAAAAAAAACAGAATTTGGTAATTGTATTACTGAGCTGTCAATGAAATTTAAGGAGACTGTTATCTGGTTCGCTGTTCAACCTGAGTTTAGTATTTACAGGGGGGCAGCTGTGGAGTCTGAGCACAGAACACCAGAATGCAAAAGTCCATTTTGTGATTGGTCTGAAAAGTCGGATGGGAACTTTGTGTTTTTTTTTATGTACAATGCATCCTGGGTGCTTATTGTGGTGAAAAAATAAGAAAATGGAAGAGTAAGCATCTCTGAAGCCTGAGAGAAATAAAAGTTTATTTTTGTTACCTAAAAGGTCTGCTGTGCGTGTTTTTGGCATAAAACCCCTTGAGAACCACCACCTCCTCAGTGAGTAAGGAAGACAGAACAATCATTAAATGAATCAAATATTCAATTTAGCATTTAAATGAGAGAAGGAATATCATAAAGTGAATGTATTCTGTGTGGCAATCTGTGTTGAGAATAAAGTGGAAATGTTGACTCCATTCTCGACATACACTTGTTTCTTTTCTTCACTGTGTGTCATTATTTTTCTTTTTTCTTCTCCGTGGCCCTAATACCCTTCCGTACGCAGGTTTTTCATGCGGTAAAAGCCAAGCAGCCCTTCAGAGATCCCCGTGAAGAGCAGAGACTCCGTCCATTGCGGTGCTCGGCGCCGACGCTGCAGTATATCTGCGCTCAAAATGACAGACCTGCACGTTGAAGCCAAGTTCAGTGACAAAGTAAAAGGTAAGGCTATTTATTATTCTACACAGTTGTAATTATTCGACACAGTCCTAGTGTTTTATTTCACAGTGCATATCATTTGTTTATTTCTCGTTCTTTTTCAGCTCGCGGCGTATTTGCTAAATCATTAATTCTGAGGGGTAACTTTGTTACAGAATACAGAGTTTAACTTCTGAACCAAGAAAAAGTAGAAAACCAAATCCTCTTCTTTCTTCCCCGTCTGAGTACTGAGCTCACATACAAATGGAGGTCTTACTGGTAGCTCGATGGTTAGTAGTAGTAGTAGTAGTAGTAGTTTATTTATATAGCGCCCTTCACAGACAAGAGGTCACAGAGCGCTGAACAGCAAATACAGAATAAATACAAACAGTTGAAGGAAAAACATAAACAAAAGCAGTAAAAAAAACCAATAAATAAACAAACTGGAACTATTTAGCACTAATTAAAAGCTTGTTTAAAAAGAAATGTTTTTAGTTGTTTTTTAAAAGAATCAACAGACTCGACTCCACGCAGACAACAAGGCAGGCTGTTCCATAGTCTTGGTGCCACAGACTGAAAGGCACGATCCCCACGGGTTTTTAGCCAAGTGCGTGGGACAACTAAAAGGCCCTGTTGCCCAGATCTTAGAGTCCGGCAAGCTGTATGGCGTTGGAGCAGGCTGGTTAGGTACTCAGGAGCCTGTCCATGCAAAGCTCTGAAAGTGAGTACCAAAATTTTAAAATGAATTCTATAAAACACTGGGAGCCAGTGCAGTGTGTACAGAATGGGAGTGATATGATCACTCCGGCTAGCACGAGTTAGGAGCCTGGCAGCTGCATTTTGAACTAACTGAAGGCGTGACAGAGAGGACTTGCTCAAACCTGTAAAGAGAGCATTACAGTAATCAAGCCGTGAAGAGATAACAGAATGAACAAGCATCTCCAATTCTGATTTAGAAACAACATTTCTTAGTTTTGAAAGATTTCTTAAATGAAAGAAACACGAGCGGCTGACTGACCGTACATACTCATCAAGTGTCAGGGACTGGTCAAAAATAACCCCAAGGTTACGTAGACTCGACTTAATAACAGGAGAGACAGAAGATAATTTTAAACTGATCTTAGAATGAAGAACAGGAGGAGCAACAATTAGTACCTCAGTTTTTCCTGAATTCAACTGCAGGTAATTACTACTGAGCCAGTCGTTAACCTCAGACAGACAATCAACTAAAGTGACCAAAGTATTAATTTGGTTAGGCTTAAATGAAAAATAGAGCTGTATATCATCTGCATACAGATGATACGAGATGTCTTTGAAAGAGTTAAGAATCTGTGATAAGGGAAGAATATATAAAGAGAAAAGTACAGGTCCAAGAACCGATCCCTGTGGCACTCCACATGTCAAAGGAGCAGAGTCAGATGAAAAACCAGCCAGACCGACTGAGAAACTCCTATTTGACAAATAAGAGGAGAACCAGTCCAAAGCAGAGCCACAGACACCTAACAGCTCTAATCTATTAATTAAGATCTGATGGTCTACCGTATCAAAAGCTGTGGTAAGATCTAACAGTATAAGTACAGAGCCCCTGCCTGCATCAGCCGCAATTAAAAGATCATTAAAAACTTTTAAAAGAGCAGTTTCTGTAGAATGTCGCCTCGGAAAACCAGATTGAAAAGAATCAAAGAACCGCTGCTTTTCTAAGAAGGTACAAAGTTGCTGTTCAACCACCTTTTCTAAAACTTTGGCAATAAAAGGTAGTTTTGAAACTGGCCTGTAATTACTCAAAATAGAGGCATCAGAATTAGATTTTTCAACAACGGTTGAATTACAGCATGTTTAAAATACGACGGGACCACACCAGATCTCAAGGAGCAGTTTATGATATTCAAAAGGCACGGACCAATAAAACTCAAAGATTTTAACATTAATGATGTTGGCAACAGGTCAGTAGTACATGATGAAGGTTTCATCTTCCTGAGCAAGTCAGAAAGATCCGAAAGTGAAACCTCTGAGAACACAAAAGACTCAGAACATAAGTGAAGGAGAGCACTAGGTAAGACAGCTGGAGCAATATTAGCCCGAACAACATTAACCTTGTCAATAAAAAACCTAAGAAAATTATTACATTCACTGTCAGAAAAAACCTGAGTAACAGATTGAGATGGAGAAATAATATTGTGAATAGTATCAAATAGCACTTTGGGATTACGCTTGTGAGTCTGAATGAGATTAGAAAAGTATGCTGTTCTAGCATCCCTAACCAAAGAATTAAAAGAAGCAAGTAAATCCTTTAAGTATGAATGATGAACTTCCAGATTAGTAGACTTCCATAGGCGCTCCGCTTTTCGGCAGGAACGCCTAAGATTACGAATGGAGTCATTCATCCAAGGAACTGAGTGGGTAACAGAACGCTGCCTGATCTTAAGAGGAGCAATCTTATTCAAAATATCAGTACAATGGTCATTAAAACATTGAACTGCTAACTCAACATTATCAATATTACTGCCGGCATCAGATGCCACAAATAAATCAGCAAACTGATTGATCACTGACTCATTAATAAAACGAGTACGCCTAGAGTTAACACAGGGTGACAGCTCTAAATTTGAAGACAAGTCAAACAAAACACACTTGTGATCACTAAAGGTTACATTACAAATTGTAACATCATTCAAGCCAACTCCATAAGAAAAAAAACAAATCCAATGTATGTCCCCCACTATGAGTAGGGCCAACAACATGTTGTACAAAATTAAAAGAGTTGGTGATACACAGAAATTCAGAAGCCACACTACATAAAATATCATCCACATGGATGTTAAAGTCACCAAGCATTACTATTCTATCCATCTTAATAATGGTGGATAAAAAATCTTGAAAATCAGTAAGAAAAGGACTAATCGCACCAGGTGGACGATAAATTAAAATACAATATATTGGGGTTACACGCCCAACTTTAACAATCTGAAGTTCAAAAGTCTTATATGAAATGGTAGGAATAAAATGACATACAAATAACTTCTTAAAAACCATGGTGATCCTACCTCCACGGCCAGTGTGCCGCGGTGTGCTAATGAAAGAGCAGTCCTCGGGACACAACTCTATCAGATTAGTAAAATCAGAATCACGCTGCCAAGTCTCTGTCAGGAACATAAAATCCAAATTATTACTAGTAAAAAAGTCATTCAAAATAAATGACTTGTTTGCGATAGAGCGTGCATTAATCAGTGTGCTACCTTAGCTGGCAGAGTCATAGAAACAGCGGCCGTCAAATTAGCATTTCCTGGAATACGAGGGATAGCACGGAGAAGTCCGGGATTACTCCCTCGGCAAACTCGGCGTCTCGGACGGGGAGCGGGAAGCAACACGAAAGGTAATCCCGGCAGAACAGGTCTCAAGCACGTCGGCCTTCTCAGATAATCCTTAGATAAAGATGGATGATCCACATCAGAAACACAGCGCCATAGACGCCGAAACCTCGCATGTACACCTGCCCCTTTTCCACGTTTCCTCCGACGGGACTGCAGGTTGACTCGGGTGCCGTTAACCAACAGAGAGGAAAAGCCGCTGAAAAACGTAGCATTCATAAACGGCGGAGGAAAAAAGGTATAGTTGTAATGCTTAGAGAAGTTTTCCATTGCTGATCTAATGTTGATCAATGAAATGCGATCGTACACTAACGCGGCTGGAAAACCGCGTATGACTAGTGCCACAAAATAAACAAAAAACACAAAAATATCCCACAACCTCAATGAGCGGGGCAAGACGAACGCAAAGGCAGAGCCTAACAGAGGCGCCATTTTTCTGCAAAAAAGAGTTACTGTGTTTGTACTTTGTTCTCCACATTGTCAGTCAGTCAGTCATTGTCAAACCCACTATATCCTAACACAGGGTCACAGGGGTCTGCTGGAGCCAATCCCAGCCAGCACAGGGTGCAAGGCAGGAACAACCCACAGCAGACAATTATTTTTACAATTTTTTTTAAATACAATGGCTATCTGAGCAAGCAATGCATATTTGATGCTTTTCTCTACTGGTATTATTGCTCTTTAATTAATACCACACTGCTTTTAACTTTCTATACTTTGTCTTCATATCCAGAGTGATTGAGGTAATAAAGTAATTTGTGAAGAGCGCCTGGCGCAGTGTGAAGTGCCATATGATCCAAACTGCCAGGTTTATCGAACTGCGGACGAAGAGCTCAGTCCAGTAATGAAGAGTGCGTTAAAGTCAAACATGTGATAAATGGCCGATAGCCGGGGATGTTGAGCCTTTGTATGTCTGAATATATTCGTGGAGACCAAAGGTGATATTTAGGTGTGAGATATATCGGAGACATCGCCCGTTGTTCGTGACTATGATAAGTAAGTCTCTCGGAGTGCTAGGGAGAGCGGACTGTGCTTGTGTTATTCAGACGACACTCATGTGGGTTAAAGTGGTGAGAATAACGTGCTGTGTGTACGTCTTCCATACGGTACTTGTGTGCTGAGGGTCTGTGTGTCTGCGTATGTCTCTGTCTGTGTGTGTTCATCTTAAAGTGCGACAGGAGACCAACCCGGTGACAAACTTGACGAGCACACTGACCCTTAAAGAAAAGAGGTAAAGGGTAAGGAGAGGGAAATCCCACAATAATACAGCCTCAAAGTGACAAATCTGCGCTTTGAAAGCTCAACACGGCATCGACACGTCAGTATTGAGCAGCCCACCACTACTTGTGACCCCCTGGAATTGGGATACGCTCAATAAAAAGTGAAAAACTTCGAGGTCTGTGAACATCATTGGAAGAAATGACTTTTACCACCTACAATGTAGACGTCTTAAATTAGAAGACAAATGTACAGTTTGAGAGTATAAAATCTGTGGAGGTGAAGTGAGTTTGAAAGAATTCACCCCAAGTGTCTGGAAACTTCTGACGTCAACTGTTTACAACCAAATATGTGAAGAAGATGGGATGGGATGGGATGGAAAAGGCAAATAAAAAAACAGAGAAGCAGAGATTCTTAAATGTACTTTGACTTTGATTTAATGGCAGACAGTATGAAGCCAAGATATTTCATGTTCTGTTTGCTCAGCTTCATTTCATTTGTTATTATACATCCATTCCTGCATTTCAGGCCTGCAGCAGATTCCAAAAACAGTTGGCACGGGGGGCAGATTAGGGCCAGTAATTAAATAATGTATCAGACAAGAGTTTGTGAGGTTCAAGGGCTGTGTGTCAGAACTGGTGGTTGTGAAGATGCAGGTTCTATACCATGCTCTCATCTAGGCTTCTGGGGAGCTCTCAAATCCAACACCGACGCTAATGTCACCAATGAGCTAGACAATGAAGACAACAACAACGAAGCAAGGGGATGTTGCAAAAAGTTCAAAGTGCTTTTATTAAAAACCAAACCAAAAACAGTGTCCAAATAAAAAAGCACAGTGTCTCAAATAGTTCTTAAATAAATAATCTGTTAAAACAGGTGAACTGTGGAAGTTAAAATCCAATAAATACATCCTTTTTAAATGAGGTTAAAATGATAATCGCTGGACGCAGTCTTGTCTTAAAACTCCGGTGCTTTCTTCTTTCTACTGGCGGCTTCTTCTCCCTTAACCTCCGTTCCTGTTCTTTCCTTTGTTCCGATCCCAATGTCCGCCTTGCGCTTCTACTATATATTACAGGGATGTGGATCAGGTGTGGTGATTAGCAACTCCCGGCAACAATTCCGGATGCGCGATGGAACCACTCCAGCCACACTACCATGGCCCCTCTAAGGCGCAAGTGCGGCGATTTTCAATTTAAAAAACTGGCCTTTTTGATCTGAGTTGTGGACCCGCTATACCACAGTGGTTGAGAAATACTGGAGCACCTTTGGGAAAACCACCTGCTGATCGAATATCAGCAGGACAAAAGAGTTGGTGGTGGACTTCTGGCAGGCCAAAGAGCCTCTGAGATCACCAACTGTTCAGAGGGAAGACGTGTACGTGGTGCAGACCACAAGTACCAGGAGGTTCATATGAGCAGCAAACTGGACTGGACTGACCACACAGTGGTGCTGTACAAGAAGGGCCAGAGTAGACTGGACTTACTGAGTGGACTCAGGTCTGTTGATGTGTGCAGCAAGTTTCTGGAAATCTTCTAAAAGTCAGGAGTTGCCCATGTGTTGTTCTACACAATGGTCTCCTAGGGCATTCAAACAAAGAAAAAAACAATCAGAAAAGCTGCTCCATCACAGGGCAAACCCTGAGCACACTGGGCACTGTTGTAGAAAGAGGCTAGGGGCAAAACTGAAGGTCATCAGGAAAAATCCCATCCTGAGGGGATCTCTGGGGGGCACTTTTAGCCACAGGCTCATTCCACCACAGTGTGCTAAGAAGAGCTTTTGGGGGTCTTTGCTGCCAACTGCAATGCTTCATCCTGACCTACTTAACTAAATGATGATACCCTTTATTTTGCAGTTTCTGCACAATTTACACTAACTGATTGATTGATTAATTGAATTATTAGTCTTGTGAGAGAACATCCTTGATTTTTTATGTTTCTGCTGCTGTATGTGTCCAAGGTTCCAATTGGGATTCATAAAGTTTATCTAAATTAATTTACGTTCCCTCTTTAAGATTTCTTGCATGACGTCCCAATCAATGTTCCCTCGTTGTGAAGGGCAGCTTGGGGTCAGAGAGGACCAAACTGTCATCTTTCTTGATTCTCCAGATGAATTCAGTCTTGAAAAAGTGAGAAGTTTAAATGAGACCATTAATCAGGAGCTTCTCACACATAACAGTTCAACATGGCAAAGCAGGCCTGGGTGTTCAGTCCTCATTTCTCTTGCAACACTCATGCCACTTTAATGATGTCAAGCCTATAAGGATGATGTCCAGTGCTGTGTGGAGTTGTGTTTGTACTCAGGAGTCAAGGGAAGACCCTTGTTGGTAGTGGAGTGCACTCATTGTCTTTCCGACGTGCTCCTTCTTCAGGGCTTTGGTCTGACGTTATCTTCCTCAGCTCACTGTTACGTTCTTTGACTCTTTGTGGCACAGGAGTTTTGGCACTGAAGTCCCTAACAAAGCATAATGGCACAGAGCTAATAAAGCCCCCCAGGGTGTCACAGACGTTTCAGAATGTCCAACTCCAATACCTATAAGGAGGATACAGGCTGGTTTGATTTTGAATGAAAAAGCAGATCAGCCAAAGATGATGGGGTCGGCTTTGTAGTGCCTTATGTTGAATGGACGTCAGTTACCGACTAGAAGAAATGCCTTAAATCTTGATGTTAAAGCTGCAAACAAAGTAAAAATGGTATTTCTCTGAATTGATCATCAATCCTATGAGTCCCCACAGTGAAGTTCTTGGAGGGCTGAATCCACAGCCTCAGGCCTTTGACTCAAAACCGTTCAATAATTTAAAGGTATAACGCCAAAAACATCTACACTCAAAACGTTTAACATATACAAGAAGAGATTTGTTAGGAACTGATAATCAGATGATGTACCGTCTACAAAATCTAGACGCTGAGCCTTTAACGTAGTCAAAGTGAGACTAAGCCTGAATTTATACTCACACACTGAAGATGATTAACAGTTGGATCCTTAATCTTGGATTCTGCCTCACGTGTGATGAAGGGTGTGAGGCCGAGCGTCGGTGATGTGGCACTTAATTCTAGGGAGGCAACAGTGCAACACGTCCTAGCAACACAGTCAAGAAGGATAAAGCTACAAAATGGCAACAGGCCAAATTTACAATTTAGCAATAAAAACAGTTTATTAATTGTCAATTCATTATTAACACCAAATTCTCATGTATTAATAATCTCTAATGTACAAGGCCTCCAAGAACTCAAAGTAAAGAAGCAAAACAAAATGTCAAGAATGTTCACATTTTTCACACAGGCCTGACTCATCTTTGATTAACTCTGCTGGTTATCAAATGAAACGCAGAAAGTAAGCTGATGAAATGTCGGCCAACAGGAGCGCCGCAGAACAATCCCACCACTCAGGTGAGTCCTTCTGAATGAAGACAGACCAGGGAGGGCAGCTGGCTTTGTTCACGTCTTACAAGTCTGTCCTTCTCAGAGTGCCATCCACTTTGTGCTCCAGTCCCAAACTCCAAATGTTCTACGGGGTGCAGTGGGGTTGCCAATCTGGAAGTGTCACTCTATACAGGGCTGATGAATGGTGCCATAAAAATCAACAAAAGTGATTGATCACAAATACCACATTATATGTTTGTGTGATCTTTGTGATGACATTACAGTGTCAGAACATGCGAACTGATAAATAACAGACTTATTAAGTACATGGTAACAGATTTGAAATCAAAAACACATGAACTTTGAAGTCTGCATGTCACGGCTATCCTCAACAGTCCACTCAGGAGTGACTGACAGTTCTTTCCACCAATCAGCTTTCTTCTTTTGTTTACTGTTGGTACCTGCCTTTTTTGTGCTGTCCTTTCTGATTTTGTCCACGTCACCTCTGCCGCCAAGAGTATTTCATTGACGTCATCTCTTTATTTTGTGGTTTTCACTTTTAATATTTTTCTGCATTCTTGCATTTTATAGCCAATGTATCCTTTTTAGATAAGTCCTTGTAAGAGTCAAGCTGTACTTCACACACCACCCCAGGATATACGGACATATAGCAAAGTGACATCCATTATATTTTTCGGTTAATTTATCAAATTAACAGCTGGGTCAGCAGAGATCCCTGTGTGTTGTCTGCTTTGTCTTCCCTTTTTCTCTTATATGTCAGACAATAAAATCAGTGGATTTGATCTGACGTCTTCATCTTTTCATTATTACATTGAACTTTTTCAGCTGTGACCTGTGGTTGAAGTTGTTATCACCGCACAGTACTGCCGCTACCTCATTCTGTTGTCTGGTGTTTGTATTGTTCACTATCTTATACCACAGCACTGGTGCAGAGATGATCAGTCCCTGTATGGCTGACGTCCTGGCAGTACAGTTTCTGAGTCCTTCTTGAAATCTTACGTGTTGTTGAGGACGGCTGATACAGGAGGACCACTTTCAACATTCAGAATAGCCAAGAGGCTTACCACAAGTAGGCCAGTCATTTATGAAAATGAAGGCCACTGCTATCTGAAAAGCATTAAGCACATTTAAGACAACAATGAGGTATTTTCTTTCACATAAAATTTGTTGAAGATTTTTGCTGTTTGTGAAATGTGTGTTGTATTCCAGTGTGTTCATTCCAATGTGAATTCATATGTAGCACTGAGGTTACCTTATATCTACAATCTGTTTGCCTCTTTCAGTGTTTTCTCCACTATTCTTATGTACTTATTAACTACTTTAAACTGGAGTCCTTTACTCACTTAGAAGATTTGTCTTTATTATTTTTTGGTGGAGGAGCCAATGGAAAGATCATTTGTCATTTCTGGGACAGGCTTTACTCCAGTATGACTTTGTGTGTGTCTCAGAAAACCTTTTCTGGAAGAGTACCCTTTACCACATTCAGAACAGGTGTACTGCTTCTCTCCAGTGTGGATCCTTCTGTGGCATCCAAGTGCGCTCTGACGTGAGAATTGTTTGCCACATTCTGGACAGCAATAGGGTTTCTCTCCGGAGTGAATTCTTATGTTGACCTTAAGAGTCGTGCTGTCGGAGAAAACCTTGCCACCATCAGAACAGCTTTGTTTCTTACCAGAATGAATTATTTTATGTTTGTGAAGAGAACTGTTATATGAGAATTGCATTCCATATTCAGTACAACTGTAAGGCTTCTCTCCAGTATGAGTTCTCCTATGACAATAAAGAGAACTGAGACGTGAGAATTGTTTGCCACACTCCAAGCAACTGTGAGGTTTCTCTCCAATGCGACATCTGATGTGGCACTGGAGTAAGCATAAATCTAAGAATCGTTTCCCACAATTAGAACAGCAAAAAGATTTTTCTCCAGTATGAATTTTGACATGACTCTGAAGACTATCTTTTCTTGCATAACATTTGCCACATGTAGAACATACATACTGCATTTTCTGTTCAGGGTGAGTTTGGGTGTGGACTCGAAAACAGTTAAAGTTGAAAAACCTTTTTTCACATCGAGTACAGCAATATGGATTACCTCCAGTGTTAATTTGTGTGTGCCTTTGAAAACTGCGTTTGTCAGAATATTGTTTGCCACATTCTAGACAGCAATAAGGTTTTTCTCCTGTGTGGATTTTGCTGTGGTCCTGAAGATGGCCTCTCCTTGAGAACAACTTACCACATTCTGGACAGCAATGAGGTTTTACTCCTGTGTGGATTTTCCTGTGCCTCTGACGATGGCTACTTGTTGAGAATGATTTACCACATTCAGGACAACAATAAGGTTTTTCTCCTGTATGGGTTCTTCTGTGACTCTGAAGATGGCTTCTCCTTGAAAAGGACTTACCACATACCTGACAACAATATGTTCTTTCTCTTGTGTGAATCTTCATATGCTGATAAAGACTACTTCTGTGTGTGAATTGTTTGCCACATTCCAAACATTTTTTTCCTGTAGGAATTTGGACTTCTTTCTCCACTTGCTGTCGATCAGTTTTGATGTCTTCTGTCTGTGTTACTCCAGTAGCAGGGAGAGAACTGCACTGCAAAAAGGCTACTGTCAGGTTCTCTGATCCTTTTACCGATTTATTCATACCTTTCTCTGTGTATTGAGGAGAGGGCTGAACAAATAAAGGTGAAGAGAAACTGCCCATCTTCTGTAAATCTGAAATAACACAAACAATTTAACTATTATTGTAATTATTATTTTCCTAACAGGATTATCCAAGGTGAATTCCAACATTTGAGACACAATTGGTTACATGTCTCTTGTATTTGCAACTGGAGCACAGGCTGGTCACATGACTTGCTTGAGGTGACATGATGTCAATAGCTAAATTTGAACTCTAACATCAGGGATTGATGTCCACATTTCAAACCACTACCCGTCTTTTAAAATAAATGAAACAGTTCAAGTAAAGTGGTGGCACACTAGTTGGAGTTCCATCCTCACACTGTGGTGCCATTTATGTTCTGGCCACTCCATGTGACATCTTAACATGTTCTGTTGCTGTCTATTGAATTTCTACACCTTTCTCTCACATGTGAAAGACAGGCCTGATTTGATCAATCGATCAAAAATCTAAATCAGCCAATTTTCACTCCAAACGACTTATTAAAATGACTGATCTTAACATCTGATTTTGAATGATAAAAAGCATGCAAGACAAAGTTCCCACATTACCAAAATACAGAAACACGTCCTCACTGGTCTAACAGTTGAACTGCCTTCCTACAAGACATAAATTTGTGGCTTGTAATATTTGTGCAAAAAGAAGTCAGTCATGGAGTATTCTCTGCTAACACTTTCAACAATACAAACCTTATTCACCATCTGAGAAGTCAACACTAAAGGGACTGGTGTGAAGAACGAGCTGTTCAAAGGCTGAGGTGACCATCAAGCTTAGTCTACTCAGTCACCTACTCTCACTCGGCCTCCAATAATGGCAGCACTTAGAAAACTCAGCCTTATAATACTGACAGCAAGAACACCAAAGACTTACTGTGACAGCAAAAACAGTGGAATTCATAAGCCTGGACAACCAGCTACTTTCAGTTCTGGAAGATGTCACCTTCTAGATCATTTAGAACCACGATTCCATCTACCAGTGAGTGTTTGTTGACCGATTTATTTGTATAATTAACGAAGCATTAGAGTTTGTGACTAAAATCCCTTTAAGTCTTTAAGTGAATGTGTAGGTAGATGGAAGGAAAGGGATGCAGAGTTTTACTGAGCTGGTACATAAATATAAGTCATTATCATACTTGTGTAACCTGGTCAGGTTTCAAAATGAAAATGTAACTTTTTTGTTGTAAATAAAGTTTTATTGAAAGAATTGGGACACCAGTTGTGGGGGTTGGGTAACGTGGAGTATATATATGGGTTGCCTGATTGAAAGAGGGAACCGCCATAAACAGCAGATGTGATATAGTTCGGAGAGCTGAAACCAGGAAAAGAAAAGTATAGTTTCAGGCAAACCGCCGAAACAAGAAGAAAGAAAGAAAAGAGTTCGTTGCCAGAAAGAGTCGTGGTTTGAGGCAGCACGCCGAAACAAGGCGTAAAGAAAGAGTTGCAGAAAGAAGTGGTAGTTGAAGCAAAACGCTGAAACAAGACAGAGGCGCTGTTGAGGCAAGGCGCGAAGCCAGGCGGAAAGAGCGAAGAGAAACGAGAGTCGCAGTTGAGGCAGCATGCGATACAAGAGCGAAACCAGGCGTAAGAAGAGTTGCAGAAAGCGTCACAGTTGAGGCAGCCCAGCGAAACAAGGCGTAAGAAGAGAAAAGAGAGGCTGTTGAGGCAAAGCGCTAAAACAAGACAGAAAGAGAAAAGAGGCTGTTGAGGCAAAGCGCTGAAACCAGAAACAAAGAGAAAAGAGAGGCTGTTGGAGGCAAAGCGCCCGAAGAAAGACGGAAAGACAGATAGAGGAACTAACGTAAGCACACGGCTAAAACATCAAAGGGAAAACCGGCAGGCCGGACGAAAATGTAGAAATGGCGATCAGTGAGTAAAGAGGGTGTTTGAGAAAGAGGGAGACGGAAGCATAAAGGAGGTACCAGAGTATAATAAGGAAGATATCAAACAAGGTCGGTCTTTATTTTATTTTGTTTGTGTAAAGCTGCTTGAATAAACGTTCAAGTGAAGGGGCCAGTTTTTGTTTTGTTTGTGTGGCCACTACGCACCCGAGCTACGGCTGGGGCCCCAGCGGAGCAGTAACATTTACTGACTGCGTAAATAAGTCCTGGGTGAGCTCACCAGTAGTTTCGGACACATAATATATGTATTGTATAGATGTAAATAATTTAGCGTTTGTTTTATGTATTGTATGTATATATATATTTGTAAATACTTTAAGTTTTTGGGAAAACTGTTTATGTTCAAATTAAGTAGAGAGTTTGGTTTTATAACATATCTGAGTAACAGTGCTTGGATTGGGCATTACCGAGTTTAAAGTGGACTATAGTGAACCTGCCAACAATATAGGTGGCAACACCGTTATAAAGAGCTCAGGCCTTTGCCTACCGAAGAAGGATTGGTGGTGAAAGGGGGTTACACTTGTAATTAGCTCTCTTAACAGCTTGTAGGGTAGAAAGGTGCAAGCCTACGTTTTATAACTAATAAAATAATACTAATGAAACAACCATTTAGTGAATAGTAACTGTACAGTTTCGAATTCTGTAACAGATATTATCATAATGATTTTACCACACATTAAACAATGGTACAAGGATACATATTTCACAGATGATTGCAAATCTCAAAACACAAACTGCTTAATGCCGGTGTCTCGACCACACAGAAGCACTCTGAGAGACAGACGACAGCCGAGAGATCCAAAGAAACTCTCCACCAACAGAACTGCAGAATGCATGAAGAAATTGTTAATAAAGATAAAAACGATATTTGAGTCAGCAGCATCAGAGGTGAATCTTTATCTCTGTAAACCTCATGCCACAAAAGATGCTGGGCTACTGGCTTTCTGGAGGACCAATAAAAGTCGTCGTCCTACCTGTGCCCTCCTTATACAAATGGGGACAGCGAGGGTCTGTTCAGTATGGTAGCACACATCGTGGATGACAAGAGGACCAGAGTATCCTCAGAACATGCAGAGATGCTTATATTCTTAGATAAGAACCTGAAGCGTTCACCAAGACTGTCATTTTCTTCTTGTCATAGTAGATGGATACAAATATCTAACTAAACATTTTATTTGATTAGGAATGTGAAGAATGATTAAGGCATGCCTTTTGTTATACTCAGCTTGTTTTGTTCCTTTATGTGTGCATTATGGGTAAATGTTCTTTGTGCAGAAGGATTTTAAACTCAATGCGGAACTTGATAGGGAGCCAGTGAAGATAATGCAGAACAGAAGTGATGTGGTGAGTGGAAGGAGATCGCGTAATAATACGGGCAGCTGAGTTCTGGACTAGTTGAAATTTGTGAAGAGTTTTTTGAGGGAGACCAAAAAGAAGAGAGTTACAATAGTCCAAGCGAGAGGTGACAAGGCTATGAACAAGAACTGCAGCAGAGTGTGGGGTGAGAGAGGGGCGGAGACGGTTGATATTGCGTAGGTGGAAGTAAGCAGATCGTGTAATAGTATTGATGTGTGAAAGAAAGGAGAGATTATTATCCAAGAGGACACCAAGACTTTTGGCCTGAGAGGATGGAGATAGCGTACAGTTATCAATTATAAAGGGGAAGTTGTGGAATTTGGATAATGTGGATTTTGTACCAATGAGAAGAATCTCTGTTTTATCAGTGTTGAGTTTAAGAAAATTAAATGTAAACCAGTTTTTGATTTCGGCCAAAAAGTCAGTAAGGGCGGTAGGTAAGATAAGGCACATATTAGGTGTGCACTGGCTTGAGAAAATTTTGTCATATTTAGTGCACGGGGTGAGGATTTTATTCTTACTTTTCTTTCTTTTCAGGGACATTTCTGGCTTAACTGCTGCACAATTTAAGAAATATACATGTTTTTAACTAAATATGATTTTTGATATTCTCATTGAATGTAATGTGCTGTTGGCCTAACATATGTCACAGCTTCAGTCAAAGCTTCATGAGGTTCAAGTCATTCGCTTAACACTTTAGATTTTTCCAAATTCATCCCAAGTTTATCATTTATTAGGTAACCTATTGTTTGTTATCATGCACCTGAGCAGGTGGTCTTTATCCAAGTTTAATTAACGGTGTTTTCCACTCTCATTTCAATCTTCTAAAAACATCAAAGCACCCACCATTAGAATTTATAAACGCTCTCTTTCTTTTATATTTAATCACATTACTCACTCATTCCAACACTCCCAGATGACTCTTCTCCTTCTCTCCCATTTCTCTCGGTGATTTTCTCTTCAGACTCTGATAACTCTGATTTCAGCTCTGCAGAATTCTCCTGTGTAGCCAGTCGTCCCGTATTAGTGGACCAGAGCTTTAAACTGGATGGAGATTCTTCACAGGCCTCTTGCTTGAAAATATCCTCAGTTTCATGCTTTTGAAGTTCAAGACCAACGGAGAAATCATTCAAATCCTCAGCTTTAATGGCAGCAGTCACCCCCTTGCACTTCTCCACCTCTTTGAAATCTGAAATTCTTTCTTCGTGATCCTCCAGCTTCACACACACATCCTCTGGTGTGAGCCGCTCACAGTCCTCTTCTTTAATGCCCACCGTTCTTTCATCCACGCCATCTTCATTGGCAGAGGCCATGCTCTGTGGGAAACTCTTCTCTATCTTTAAATGTCTGCCCTTCTCTTCTCAGATTCACTTCTCACATGGACAGCCCTGAGCTGGAGGCCATTAGACACCTCAGTGTATGGCCATGTGAAATGGGAAAGCCCTGTGAAAATAAAAGTGTAGAATTAACTTCATAAAGTCAGTAAAAATAATGAGCACACTTCAGGGTCACAGTGCCCTCCATGAGGTTTGTGTCAAATACACATTTTTTTTTAATTTCTCCTCTGCTTCACAGTTTAAAATTACAAATCAAACAATTTAGATGTGATCAAAGTGCACTGCAGACCTTCATTAAAGGGGATTTGCATACATTTCAGTGCCACCATGTAGATATGACAACACTTTATCTACACGACACCATCATGTGTGGACACAGCAATGGCAGGTCTATTAAAGCCGTCATATTTAGGGCTTTGTTGGATATCCTCGCTGGACTTGAACTCCGCATCGGGTGCTTCATTCTGTTAAGTTGTTATATTCTATATCTTATATATGTGCTCCTATTTGTGGGATTACAGGACTGCATCCCGACTGGGAGTAGGACATTCAGGGTTAGAGGAGAGTGGGTTTGTAGGAGGTTACTCATGATGGTGTGTTTTATAGGAGAGAAAAATAAAAAGTGTGTGGCTAACATCAAAGGTGTTGTGTTTTTATTTAAGTTTAACATTCATAGTAGAGGATGGCTGCCAATTATAGAATCCTGCCTGCAATTAACAAGAGAAAGGCATACGAGAGCTGGAAAAATGATTATTTTTTAAAACGTGCGCAGAGTTTGCATGTTCTCCCCGTGTCTGCGTGGGTTTCCTCTGGGTGCTCCGGTTTTCTCCCACAGTCCAAAGACATGCAGGTTAGGTGGATTAGCGATTCTAAATTGTCCTTAGTGTGGGCTTGGTGTATGGGTGTGTTTGTGTGTGTCCTGCGGTGGGTTGGCACCCTGCCCAGGATTGTTTCTTGCCTTGTGCCCTGTGTTGGCTGGGATTGGCTCCAGCAGACCCCGTGACCCTGTGTTCGGATTCAGCGGGTTTGAAAATGGATGGATAGAAGGATGGTTCTTAAAAAGGGCAGGGACACTTTTCGATAATGAAAATGACAAAGCAGTGATGTTTAATCAGCCAGTGACTCTTGAATTAACCAGCTCTGCTCATTACTGTGTGAACATCTCAGATAAAGAAATAAAAACGGTGAGCGTTGTGAACGTGAGATTCTAAGAGTCTCAGAAAAGAGGAGTACAGGAGAGAAGCAAAAGGCTTTGTTAAACCTTCACCTCCAACGTGGATCTCCTTCACTGGACCGATTACACAAACTGCTTCACTGCTCAGGAAACAAAGAGGCAGAGTGGGCTCCCTTACTTAAATAAAATGTTGAGAATTGTGAGACTCGCCTGAAATACAGCAAACACAAACTCAGAGCAGCTGTTGGTGTGCCGCTAGCCTATGAATACAATGAAACTGTGGCTATAAACGGACATGAACGTCAAACAGGAGGACGGGGTCTTCACATCATTGACACATTCAAACATTTCAGTGCAGGAAGTGCTGTGAAGACAAAGAGACCATCAGAAATTGTGATACAATTCATTCATTCATTTCTCAGATAAGAGTACATGGAGCTCCTCAGAAACTACTTAGTGATAATGGTGGGGAATCAGAGAGATGGCCGAGAATTTTAACATTGAAACAAAGACCACCACTGCATACAGTCCCTGGGGTAATGACTACCTGAGAGACACAATGAGACACTCACAGAAATTATACAGAAAGTGATAAAGAATACTGGATGTGACTGGTTAGTGCCAGATTACTGCCACAGGACACTAATGGTAAAGAATACCATGCACAATATTTATGGGTACAGCTCATATCAGCCGGTGTTTGTCTGAAATCCAAATCTTCCTTGTGTTCTTGTGGACAGACCACCCGCCCTAGAAGACACCACTAGGAGTGTGTCAGTGGAGCACATATTCCAGCGCTCGACACTCCAAGAAGAGCATTTACTGAAGCCGAGTGTTCAGACCGAATACGGAGAGCACTCCAGAGACAGGTTAATCCTGAAAATGATAAATCTGAGACAAAGTGGACGACAAAAGAGTGGACTGTGCAGAATGGAAGGGACCTGCAGATGTCATTGGACAGGATGGAGTTGTGAAATGTGTCAGACGTGGAGGTGCTCTTGGAAGGGCCCACCATTCTAGACTACATAAAGTCAATGGTAAAGGTGACAATCGACAGACCACCAGCAGTGAGAGAGATGAAGAGAGAGATTTATCTAACACTACATCAGATAATGAAGACACTGGAGATGAGAAGGAGACTCTAAACTCTTCAGTCCCAGTAGAAGATGTCGATGCTGAAGTTGAGCAAACTCACAGGTTAAAACTGAGTCATTGTGTTTGTCTAAAAAAGGGGCAAACTGTGAGATATGTGGGCAGAGATGGTGGAATACAGATAAAGAATTAGATTGGGCTGGCAAAGCAGAACTTGGTATAATTCAGAGTTTACTGATCCTGACAGCATTGCTGACACAGAAGGTCTGTTGACACATCAAGTGTGGATAATCTGCAAGATGAACCAGAAACTAATGAACTGCAACTATGGGACTTGTGTGTGGAAATCACGGAGATATCAGCTGAGTCAGCAAAGAAAAACCACAAGATGGATATTAAAAAGAGACTTTAGCAGGAATCGTACCTAAAGACCACCTAGTGGCACGAGGGTCTGAGGGGCAAGATAGGAGGGGGCTCAACAGGGATTCACCATCATGGGCATCAGAATCTGATCACCAAAGTCTCTGCGGCGGCACTGCCACTTTAAAAAAGGACAGACAGTTGAGCTCCAGCCCATAATAGTCGAGTCACGGCTCTACTGAGCTCTGCAGCTTTCACATTTTGTATTTTGATAGCTTCATGTGGACCGACACAAACAGCCCGATTGGCTTGAGTCCTGTTCTTCATTTAACACGGCCATCTCTAGTAAGCTAAAGAATAACCGTACATAGAAATACTTAAAGTAATGGTAAAGGATAGAATATATTAAATAAAACAATACCATTTCAAATATTGCAAAAAAAAAAAAAAATTAAAAATAAAATGCAATGCCCGCTGTAGATTTTACTTTATCCACCGGCAGCACTAGGTTGTGTAAAGTTTGTATTTTTATTTCACAGTAAACAAATCAAAGTATCTCTGTTACAGTGAAACCTCACGAGCATCTTTACTGATAAGAAAATACAAAAAATGAAATCATTTAAAATTATTGCTAATAGGTCTCAGTATGAGACAAACTGCTGGAAATTAAACCTGAACGCGCCCTGTAAAGTTACAACGTGCGACGCCACTTTAATAAACTTTGGCGATGACGGCTTTAGAAAAAAAAGGAAAAAAATACAAAGAACACGCAGAGCTCAAGAAAAATAAATTAACAACGGGGCCGTGCGGGAGCGAGCGGCTCAACAAGCGCGTGTCCGACGGACAGGACTGTTCGAGCATGCGCGAAATCAAAAGCATAAGCCTCGAGAAAAAATGCACAAGCGCGAAGAGAACAGAAGCATTCCCGAGTTAACGCGCCTCCGCCAAGTCCCATGTAGCATTACATTTCACGGGACAACAATCGGAAAATAAAATAACGTAGCACCAGCTAAAAGTGCGCGACCTCCATCATCCACAATAAACTCGTGAAGGTGCGATTTGCTGTGCCATCTCCTCCACATAGCGCTCAATCCCTGACACTTAAAAGCGAAACACGCGGCGTCAGGCATCTCCTTAAATGTAAAGCCTCTGCATATCGCGATCTTCCTCACTGCTTGCATTCCCACCCGTACGCGATCCACATGTTCGACATTTTTCTCACCTTCCGCATCTTCGCTTGATTTTATGGCCGTGAGAAAGTCTGAACACGAGGGTATCATAAGTGCAAATTACTGATGTGCTGCTGCATATTTACGTGCCGACCTTTCGAAGCGCCGCTCTGAGGATTGTTTGAAATGAGCCCGTCACGTGATTTTAAGGCACGCTTGCGTCGTGACGTCATTGATATACGCGCTGTTGACAAAGAATTACTAGACGCCTCATTACCTGCAGAATTGTACGTCAACGTGCCGCCATATTGCGAGTGGCACTTCTGTGGAGTGAAGTGATGGATAACGATGCCTTACACATGTGCTTCTTGGGATTGTACAAACCGCTGTACGCTCCAAACCAGATCCCGGGTGATTACATTTCATAGGTAAGGCTGATAAATTGTTTTGGTTATATTTGGCCATTAGAAAATCCCGTTTTATAATCTTAACTTTAGCTACTTCAGGCTAAGCTAGCAAAGCTATTCATTTATGTGCTCAAGTGAGCCTCTAAACAACGTTTTGGCTAAACGTATTTAGTGACTAACTATGTAGATTGGTGTTAGAGTGAAATGTTTTCAGAAATTATTAAGCCAATTTGTATACAATAAAATTGTTTATTTTTGTAACTGAGTGGATCATTTCACTGTTAAAAGAAAGACCAGACTCCAGGTGCAGTCTTACTATTTTGACTTTCAGACATTGGTCAAGTTTTTTTCTCAATAATAATAATAATAATAATACTTTTTATTTAATAGGTGCCTTTCTTAGCACTCAGTGACACCTTACAATAAAATTAAACATTAGTAAAAAAAATCAAAAGAATGATAAATCAAAAAGCAAAAATAAGCAAACAAACAAAGATAACTGGCAGTAACAGTGCAAAATTCACAATTGGTAAGCCAGTTTGAAAAGAGAACTTTTGAGGGCAGTTTTAAAATCAGTTATTTAATCAAGCTAACGTATATGAAAAGGAAGAGAATTCCCGAGTTGAGGAGCACAATGAGAGACGCTCGAGCTCCCATAGCACCGAGTCTGACGTGTGGTACAGAAAGTCGAGCTGCAGATGAGGATCTGAGTGAGTGAGAGGAGTGTCCGTCTGGAGAAGATCAGTGAGGTGTGGAGAGCTTTAAATGTTAAGAGCGGGATTTAGTATTGTAGTCTGTAGTGAACAGGGAGCCAGTGAAGTTGAGAGCGAATCGGTGGGATATGTTCAGTGGATTTAGAACAGCGGGTTATTATCCTGCCAGCAGAATTCTGAAGAAGTTGTAAGCGATGGATACGCTTTTGTGGGATGCCAGATAGAATAGCATTAGTAATCTATACGTGAGGTGACTTGGGCATTAACTGATACTTCAGTACTGTGTTGGGTAAGAACAGGCTGAAATCTAGAAATGTTTCAGAGATGGAAGAAGGCAGTCAGAGAAAAGTTACTTATATGGGAAAAATTTATATAATTATAATAATTATAATTATTATTATTTAATAATTGCCATTATTAGTTCGTAAATGGATATAAATAATTGCATTTAAACGATTCGCCAAAATCTGTTGTGTGTAAACGATTCTGTTTTAAACATTATTGTTTTCTCATAAGAAAACCCATTTTCCACGTCTAGCTGTATTAGTTTAAATAGCACTTTTGCCACTCGCAATATGGCGGACACGCTGCTGTATCATGTCGACTGGGTACACACAGAGAATGCTGCGTCCATCTATATATGTCTATGATCAGCGCAGTCGGCTGCCGACTGGTCAGTCCCCTCATCTACTGAATGGCTTTGGCTCAAAGCGTAAAAGCAGTTGGCCCCGCTGCATCTGTAAAGTGTGCTGACGTGAGTTTAAATCCTAGTTGGGGCTCGCGGATGGTCTCTGCCCAGAGTTAAAAAAAAGGACTTTTTAAAAAGAGTTATGTAGTACTTGTCTGTAAGTTTAGAAATACATTTAGCAGACATTATGAACGATTCACATGGGGCACCTCGTTCCTTGCTGTAGAATCGTGTCCGCCTAGAATCACAAATTCTAAGCATTTATTTGCATAAGGCAGCACTTATTATAACAATCCAGTGTCTATTCTACCCCACGTCGATCATATCAGAGAGGCTAAGAAACACTTCACCAAAGCCGACTTGTATAAGCGCACAACACTCCTCATTGAACGTTTTTACTATTCAGTGATTCCCAGATCTGTAGCTGATTTGTATTATTGATTTACAAAAAGCAATGTGAGTAAAAGCGAGCTCTGCACAACTAATCACAACTGTCTTTAAAACAGAAAGTCAAAACAAACTTTATTGTCATCTCAACCATATACAAGTATACAGATAGATGAAATTGTGAAGTGCAATCTTAATGCAATTTAGGTAAAGCCTCAGGATTTCTGCATAAATGAGATAAAAATATTGTAAAGAAACTGTGAATTCATCCAGAGGTGGACATAAAGATCACTCAAGTACTGACAAGAAGGAGCAGCTGGATAAGCACATCTGGAGCCAAACTTGTGAAAAACATCCGACTTTGTCAGCGACATCCTTTACTTGTGAATTCATCTTATCAAAGGGGGGGTAAATAAGTAATCTTCTGAAGTGCAGCACAACAGAGTAAATCACTGATGGAAATAGAATTCTTGACAGACGAAGCTTTTGTCGTTTCTGTTTTCTTAAACCATCTTCAGTCCCACAATCCCCCGCAGTCACTGACACGTTTAACGTTCTCTGCTCCTCACCTGTCGTGTTACCCAAAGCATCAACACTGAGTTTCATTCAAGGCTTTACCGTCCGTCCTGTCACACACATAAAATAAGACACACATGTCCTCTACATATGTGTTGAATAATAATAATAATAATAATAATAATAATAATCTATATAATAAAAGCCCAGCACGGTGTCCGTGTCCGGGTCTGCGTTCCTTTTGTCTGTATAGCCGCCCAGTCCGTCCCCTCTCAGAATTCCTGCTTACCCTCCTCCGTTCTTTCCTGTTTGCTTTTATTTTTCCTGTTCCGGAAAATCTTTTTAAAACAAAAGTAAAGAAATAGACAGAGCATCACATTAATGTCTTCTCCCCTCTGCCTATTAAATAATCAATAAAATGAAACAAAAAAATCACGAAAGAAACAGAATCCACAACCTACCCTTACAGCGTCCACCGCGCTTCTGGCGTTACAGCCAAACATGTGGTGTATGCAGGTTATGAGGTGTGACGCCAATATACGCCCGTACTACAACAGATTATATTGTTCATATACTATTAACTATTTACAGGGATCAACTCTTTTGGGGAAGTTCATAACAAAAAAAAAAAAGAAATAAATTATAAATAACACTTGAGCACTTGAGTATTTCGAGCCCCGTGTCTGAGTCCGATGGTTCCCCTGGTCACCAATTCGTGTGTTTCACTATGCCCACTATGCCTTTCCGTCTTCAGCTACCCATGTGCACTTGTAGGGAGGAGACCTTACGGAACAATGTCGAAAGGAAACGCAACTAAACCTGCTGCTGCGAGAGAGGACACATCACAGTGTGATCACGAAGCAAAGAGGCAAAGGCGTGACAGTCGCTCGTAAGAAACGGACACTCAGCATTCACACAGATTAGCTCAACAACGTGTCTCTGAGGCACAACGAAAGGCAACTGAAACCCCTACAGAGAGAGAAGACAGATTACGCCATGATAGCGAGAGAAAGAGGCAAAAGCGTGCCAATGAGACACCCGACGAGAGGTCCTTACGATTGAGTCCTTCAACTGTGGTCATCCAACGCGCAGCGTAGCGCGCGCCAAGTTGCTAGTAATAATAATAATAATAATAATAATAATAGTAAACGGGCAGGAATGAGAAAAACCTCACGATGGTAATATTTATTAGAAGAGCCCGCATGGCATCAGGGTGAGGAGGTGCCTTGTCTCCCGTTATGTGAGCTCGTCTTCCACCCCTCACTTACACTGGCACACGTTACACTGCGGGGCAAATGCAATGGAGAATACCGACAATGTACACCTCCAGAAGTGGAATAAATCGACTGTACTATATCATTCATCTTCATTAGGATAATACAACAATGATACTCTTGTGTCAATTAAACCAATTTAACATGTGTATGTCAAACATAATATTTTGTCTCCATCTGCTACGCTAAGAACAGTACTGGTAGTTCAGTTGTGCGGAGCTCGTTAATTACCCCATTAGGTGGCTCAGTGGTATCGTAACTATCTCTCAGTGAAGACCCCAGAGGGTCACGTCGTTGATCCTCCTCTTGTGGACCGACAGCGAGCAAATCGAGCTATCAAGGGAGGGTGGGCCGCTGTAGTCGGCCAGGGGGCACACACCCCTAATTGTATTGTGTATGTAAAGAGTTTCACTGTAAAACGAAATCAGCTTCATATTTGAGTGTTTGGAGACCCTGGTGTCGTACTGAATTTGTATTGTAGATAAACATCACATAAACTACTGTCCAACATGCTTAACCCTCATCCTACCAACTGGGGTCTTTGAGGACCCCTGAGGTATATATTTTGTCATACCTCACAGTTGTTTTTTCATCATTCCTATTTTTTATGATTTTGTCAAGCAGTTTGTTCCTAATAATGTCACATCATTATTTTCTATTTTTTTCTGTGATTATTGCTTTTTAAAAATCCAAATGTCTAAAGCACCCAAAGGCCCCCAGTCAAAAGCCTCCAATCCTGCCTATGCAGTTTTAATAAATGTAACAATTTACTCAGTCACTGTTCGTGAAGGGTCCTCACTTCGAGTGTCACACATTGTCACCGGTGTAGGGACACTCTGTTAGTCATTCAGAAGCAGACGGACACAGCAGCAGCTCGAGATTTCCACAGCTCCTCTGTTCACAACTTGAGAGACTGCTGTTCTGAGGTGAGATAAGTTCAGAGTCTGAAATACAATGCATAGCTTCATCATGAAGTGTTAGGTAACTATAACATGGAAAGTTTATGTTTTATTATAACAGATAATAATGTAAAATATGATGAAGACAGGGTGTGACTGTGGAAATAAAGAAACTGTAATCCGTTTGGAGTCTGCAGTGAGTAAAGGCCAAAATGTTTACATGCAGAAGAAAAATAAACAGATGGCAGATGGCATTATTTATGAACATGGTGGATGTTGCAGACATCACTGCCTTTCCAGACTGGAAGTCATCAGAAGGTGACAGACATCACCGGATCTTCTTGAAGCAGCTGGGGCTACGCCTTGGTCATGTCACACATTAAAGGAGAGCTGAAACTCCACCATTACAAGACCAATCAAAGCAGCATTTAGCCTCATGGGAGGGAGTGAGTAGAACTTCTCCTGCAGACGGGACTGTCCAACACTCAGGGGGAACATCAATTCAGAAAAGGAGTCACTTTTGGTCCTGAGACACAGACAGGAAGGTGGCAACTGTTTGATCCTCGTGTCACATGACAGCACTCACTGAGCAGAGCAGGAAGAAAATGGTGTGCTGTGACTGACTGGAGTGGGTTTAGTTTGAATTGTTTTATTTACTTTGAACTGAAAGACAAAATAAGAAGTGTTGAAGAGTATAGTTTTAAAAAATCAAAGAGAATAATATGTAAATAAAAATTGTTGACTTTTGAACAACTGCATGTTTATTTCAATTATTTTATATACAAAATATCCATCCATCCATCCAGTATTCAACCCGCCATATCCGAATTACAGGGTCACGGGGGTCTGCTGGAGCCAATCCCAGCAAACACAGGGCGCAAGGCAGGAAACAAACCCCAGGCAGGGCGCCAGCCAACCGCAGATTTTTTTCTTTAGATGACATTATTTACATAACTAATAATACTCTGATAAGAAATCTGGAATTCTGGTATTATTATTATTTTGCTATATTCTTATAGTAAATTATCCTCGGGTTCCCCAAGGACCACAGCCGGCTCTTCATGTATGTAAAATCTGTCGGTAGGTTGAATGTTAAATGTGTCTTTTCGTTGCAGCTTCATTGGAGTCCACCTGTGGTAAATTCAGTTGATTGGACATGATTTGGAAAGGCACACACCTGTCTATAGAAAGTCCCACAGTTGACAGTTCATGTCAGAGCACAAGCCAAGCATGAAGTCAAAGGAATTGTCTGTAGACCATCGAGACAGGATTGTCTTGAGGCACAAATCTGGGGAAGGTTACAGAAAAATTTCTGCTGCTTTGAAGGTCCCAATGAGCACAGTGGTCTCCATCATCCGTAAGTGGAAGAAGTTCAAAACCACGAGGGCTCTTCATAGAGCTGGTCGGCCATCTAAACTGAGTGATCGGTGGAGAAGGGCCTTAGTCAGGGAGGTGAGCAAGAACCTGATGGTCACTCTGTCAGCTCCAGAGGTCCTCTGTGGAGAGAGGAGAACCTTCCAGAAGGACAACCATCTCTGCAGCAACCCACCAATCAGGCCTGTATGGTAGATTGGCCAGAAGGCAGCCAGTCATTAGTAAAAGGCACATGGCAGCCCACCTGGAGTTTGCCAAAAGGCACCTGAAGGACTCTCAGACCATGAGAAACAAAATCCTCTGGTCTGATGAGACAAAGATTGAACTCTTTGGTGTAAATGCCAGGCGTCATGTTTGGAGGAAACCAGGCACCGCTCATCACCAGGCCAATACCATCCCTACAGTGAAGCATGGTGGTGGCAGCATCATGAACTGGGAGACTAGTCAGGATAAAGGGAAAGATGACTGCAGCAATGTACAGAGACATCCTGGATGAAAACCTGCTCCAGAGCGCTCTTGACCTCAGACTGTGGCAACGGTTCATCTTTCAGCAGGACAACGACCCTAAGCACACAGCCAAGATATCAAAGGAGTGGCTTCAGGACAACTCTGTGAATGTCCTTGAGTGGCCCAGCCAGAGCAGAGCCAGACTTGAATCAGATTGAACATCTCTGGAGAGATCTTAAAATGGCTGTGCACCGACGCTTCTCATCCAACCTGATGGAGCTTGAGAGGTGCTGCAAAGAGGAATGGGCGATACTGGCCAAGGATAGGTGTGCTAAGCTTGTGGCATCACATTCAAAAAGACTTGAGGCTGGAATTGCTGCCAAAGGTCGACAAACTATTGAGCAAAGGCAGTGAATACTTATGTACATGGGATTTCTCAATTTTTTACATTTTTAATAAATTTGCAAAAATCTCAAGTAAACTTTTTTCACGTTGTCATTATGGGGTGTTGTGTGTAGAATTATGAGGAAAAAAATGAATCAAATACATTTTGGAATAAGGCTGTAACATAACAAAATGTGGAAAAAGTGATGTGCTGTGAATACTTTCTGGATGCACTGTAAGAGCGATAATAACTAGAAAATCCCAAAAAGATTCTTAGGTACAGGCCAGGTTGTTAAAGCACTAATTTTGTGAGGGTCAGTGTGAACTCCCTCCCTCAAAACTACATGTTCCAAATAGCAGACTGAAGTTTGGAAAAATGTGCATTTGTCTGGAGACAATTTAAGAGCATTTTCTCTAAGGCTGCTCAGCACTCGTAAAGGTCGTGCTTCATGTTCTTCTAGACTGCTTGAGAACACAATCCAATCGTCAAGGAACACCAACACTTCAAGTTAATCCATTAGCCTTGGAAAAGTACTCGGGACATTAGTATTTCCCTGTGGCATGCTGTTGAATTCCCAGAAGCCCATGGGACATACAAAGGCAGTCTTGTGCTTATCTGTTTCTTCCATTTCAATCTGATAATATCCAGATTTCAAATTCATGACTGACCACTGAGCACCTGAAAGTGAGGAGAACGTTTCCTCCAGATTCGGAGGTGCATAAGCATCTTTATTTGGTCAAAGAGTTTAATTTACGGTAATCCACACACATACTGACATTACCATTCTTTTTCCTAACAGTGATGATGGGAGTGGAGTATGGGGATTTTGATTCACGTATTATTCCAGCTTCCAAGAGAGTTTTGAGAAGCTGCCATATTGCTTCATAATCATTGGGATGTGTAGGCCTTGAACTCTATTTAAAGGGTGTTTCATCCTTAAGTCTGATGTGATGCTTGATCTTAGTTGCATGACCATAATCCAGGTCATTAAATACAAAAACACGGATACAGCCTCTCAGTAATCCTGAGCTTCAATGCATCTGACAGTGGGAATCACCAAAGATGAAACCTAAATGCAAGTTTTCAGCTGCATTCTGTAACTGAGTGGATAATCAGCCACATTCTACTCTGCCATGCTGGTTACAGTCTGAGGAAGAACTGGAAAGTACAGCATGGGGTACAGCCAATTGAGCAATAACATAGTTCTTGGGAATGACTACATCAGGATCAGTTTCATTTCTTGCCCACACTGTTAATTTATAAGGATGCTGAGTAGGCAAGTTAATAAGACAACTGTCTACAAAAACTCTTCCAGGTAAATATGATACCCTGGGCTGCTCAATTAACAAACACTTTCCAGCATGGAGAGCACTGGGACTTGCATAACCTTCAACAGGAATTCTGCATCCCTTGGGAACTGCTTCATTGCCCTCTCCTCTCATGGACACAATACCAACATAGCCACTGGTATTTTGCTTTTTACGTAGTGCAGTGGTTTGTAGCACACTAGACGTGACAGGGTTTGTAGCCTGCCTCCTCTCACCAAGAATAAATTGGTGCTTTTGACTCCCATTGTTTTTTTCGACTTCAGCATCCACAGTATCTATGACATCCGTTAAACAAGAGTCCAATACCATTTAACAACGATGAACCAGTAAAAGAGTTCAATTTTCTCTCTTGTCTGTCCTCAGATGAGATGCATAACTCGCTGTTGTGAAAGTTCTAGGATTCAAACACGAAGACGTGAAGTCGATCTGCACAATGAAAGAGGCGATCCATTCAAGTGGGCTGCTGCCTTGCCATCCAATTCAAATCCAGGCAGGAAAACAAACAAACAATCTGCGGTACAATTACAAAATCAGTTTTTTGTTTTTTTTTTAACATTAATGAGATCTCTGCAATTCCATTCTAATTTCTAATATAAATACACAGATAACACAAACATATATGCACAATTAAAATATTTGTACTATATTCACTTGTCATGAAAATATGAAGGAGTGAAAAAAAAAAAAAGTTCATTTCAAACACAATCCATTTCTGCAGTGCTTAACACCTTCTCTCCCTTTCCCTGAATTTCCAGAAGGGTCCCCAGCTGTGGAAAACATCCTGTGTGGTCCCAGTGCAAAGGAAAGGGCATTCCAGTGACCCTGAGGACTTCAGACAAGTTTCTCTTACTTCATAAATCATGAAGACCTTTGAGAGGATGGTCCTAAAACAGCAGTGGCCTCTCGTTTCAGCACATCTGGATGGTCTGCAGTGTGCCAATCAGACACATATCAGTGTGGAGGATGCTGTCGTCTGTCTGCTCCACAGTCCTACTCTCACTTGGACAAACCCGGCACCACAGTCACGATCATGTTCTTGGGTATCTCCATGGCCTTTACCACCATTCAGCCTTATTGAATACTGAAGAGGCTCAAGGCTATGCTTCACGATGCCCCCCTCAGTCTCCTGGACTACGTGAACAACAGAAGAGAGTTTGTGAGGGTCAAGGGCTGTGTGTCAGAACTGGTGGTGTGTAATACTGGAGCACCTTTGAGAAATGTTCTGCCTCTCTTCTTGTTCACCCTCAACACAACAGACTTCCAGTACAATCCCAGCACTTGCCACCTGCAGAAATACTCAGAAGACTCCCCCATCATTTGCTGCCTTAAAAATGGAAACTAGTCGAAGTACAGGAGGCTTCTAAAGTGGTAGAGTAGACTGGCCTTCCTGAGCTGACTCAGGACTTTTGATGTGTGCAGCTATCTGCTGGAAATCTTCTAAAAGTCAGGAGTAGCCTGTGTGTTGTTCCACACGGTGGTATTCTGGGGCATTCAAACAAAGCACAAGGCCTGAAGAAACCAATCAGAAAAGCTGCTTCATCACATGGAAAACCCTGGGCACACTGGGCACTGTTGTGGAAAGAGGATGGGGGCTAAACTGAAGGTCATCAGGAAAAATCCCCTCCAGATGGGGCTCCCTGTGGGACACTTTTAGCCACAGACTCATTCCACCACAGTGTGCTAAGAAACACCTTAGGGGTCTTTGCTAAACACTGCAATGCGTCCTCCTGACATCCTAAACTAAATGCTGATACTTTTTCAGTTCATTTTCCAGTTTCTGCACAATTTAAATTGATTGATTGATTGATTGCATTAATTGTCTTGTGAGTCCATGTCCTTCATGTTTTATGTTTCTGCTGCTGTATGCGTTTAAAGTTCCCCTTGGGATTCATAAAGTATATCTAAATTAATTTAGGTTCTCTCTTTTAAGATTTTTTGCATGACATCCCAGTCAATGTGCCCTCACTTTGAAGGGCAGCTTTGGGTCAGAGAGGACCAAACTGTCAACTTTCTTGAGTCTCCAGATGAGTTCAGTATTGTAAAAGTGAGAAGTTTAAATGAGACCATTAATCAGGAGCTTCTCACACATAACAGTTCAACATGGCAAAGCAGGCCTGGCTGGTTAGTCACTTGTTAAGAGTCCTCATTTCTCTTGGCACACTCATGCCACTTTAACGATGCCAACCCTTTAAAGATGATGTCCAGTGCTGTGTGCATTTGTGTTTGTGCTCAGGGGTCAAAGGAAGACCCTAGTTGGTAGTGGAGTGCACTCTTTGTCTTTCAGAGGTGATCCTTCTTCAAGTCTTTGGTCTGATGTTGCCTTCATTATCTCATCTTTGACTCTTTTTTGGCACAGGAGTTTTGGCACTGAAGCCCCCAAACCAGCATAATAACAAAGAGCTAATAAAGCCCTCCAGGGTGTCACATTAGTTTCAGAATGTCCAACTCCAATACCTATAAGGAGGATACAGGCTGCTTTGATTTTGAATAAAACAGCATGTCAGCCAAAGATGATGTGGATGGCTTTGTGGCTCCTTATATTGAATGGACGGTGTTGCTGTGTTAGCCACTAATATCCAGAGATGATCTGCTGGACGGCAGCATGAATAATGTCCACCTGTTTTTGAGGTTCAGTGATAACTGTCACCTGGCAAGAGGAAATGTGGCTAATCAGATGTTTGCACATCCAGAAACTGCAGCAGGACTCAATAGCTAAAGAATCAGAGCAGGCATTGACAAAAACCAAAGAGCTTAACGGAGTCATAATGAAAATCACCAGCAGTCACCGACTAGAAGATATGCCTTAAATGTCGATGTTAAAACTGAAAACAAACTAAAAATGGTATTTCTCTGAACTGATCATCAATCCTATGAGTACCACAGTGAAGTTCTCGGAAGGTGAAATCCTAAGCCTCAGGCCATTGACTCAAAACAGTACAATAATTTAAAGGCGTAATGCGACAAACATCTACACTAAAAACATTTAACGTAGAAAAAGCAAGATTTGTCAGGAGCCGATAATCAGATGACGTACCGTCTCCAAAATCTAGGCGCTGAGCCATTAACATGGTCAAAGTGAGAATAAGCCTGCACTTACACTCACACACTGAAGCTGATTAACAGTTGGATCTTTAATCTTTGATTCTGCCTCACGTGTGATGAAGGGTGTGAGGCCGAGCGTCGGTGACGTGTCACTTAATTCTAGGAAAGCAACAGTGCAACACGTCCTAGCAACACAGTCAAGAAGGATAAAGGTACAAAATGGCAACAGGCCACACTTACAATTTAGCAATAAGAACAGTTTATTAATTGTCAATTCATTATTAACACCAAATGCTCATGTATTAATAATCTCTAATGTACATGGCCTCCAAGAACTCAAAGAAAATAAGCATAAAAAATATTTAAAGCAAACCAAAATGTCAAGAACGTTCTCATTGTAACAGGCCTGGCTCATCTTTGATTAACTCTGCTGGTTATCAGATGAAACGCAGAAAGCAAGCTGATGAAATGTCGGCTAACAGGAGCGCCGCAGAACAATCCCACCACTCAGGTGAGTCCTTCTGAATGAAGACAGACCAGGGAGGGCAGCTGGCTTTGTTCACGTCTTACAAGTCTGTCCTTCTCAGAGTGCCGTCCACTTTGTGCTCCAGTCCCAAACTCCAAATGTGCTATGGGGTGCAGTGGGGTTGCTGATCTGGAAGTGTCACTCTGTACAGGGCTGATGAATGGTGACATAAAAATCAACAAAAGTGATTGATCACAAATGTCACATTACGTGTTTGTATGATCTTTGTGATGACATTACAGACTCAGAACATGCTAACTGATAAATAACAGACTTATTCAGTGCATGGTCACAGATTTGAAATCAAAGACACATGAACTTTGAAGTCTGAATGCCACGGCTGTCCTCAACAGTCCAATCAGGAGTGACTGACAGGTCTTTCCACAAGTCAGCTTTCTTCTTTTGTTTTCAGATGGCACCTGCCTTTTCTGTGCTGTTCTTTCTGATTTTGTCCTCATCACCTCTGCCACTGAGCCTATTTCATCGATGTCACCTTTTCATTTTGTGGTTTACACTTTTTATATTTTTCTTCCTTCTTGCATTTCATGGCCATTGTTTCCTTTTTAGACAAGTCCTTGTAAGAGTCAAGCTATACTCACACATTTGAGAACATCAATGAAATGAAATGTAAAAAGAGTGTGGCCAAAAAATGAAACATAAACTTACAAAATACATAAAGTCCAAGCAGAGTGAACCAACGCTGAGTAGTGAGGGGGTCAAATGTGACCTTCAGTGGGGGGTACAGAAGGGGCCACTTCTGCTTTTTGGAGTTTTCTGTCAAGTAAATGAAGCCAAAGCTTTGTGAAGCTGACACTCTCTCAGAGCAGAGCTTTCTAATCGTCCATCCTGCTGTTGGAGTTTATTGAGCGCCTGTGGCCTCCAGCTTGTAGTCTCGATGTGAAGAAACGTCTTGGGTATCGATATGAAGAAGGTGCTGAACTCAAACTGAAACCTGAACCAACACATTCAGAGTATAGAGCGTCCTTCACACACCACCCAGGATATACTGGCATGGAGCAAAGTGACATCTGTTATATTTTTAGGTTCATTTATCAAATTAACAGCTGGGTCAGCAGAGATCCCTGTGTGTTTTCTGCTTTGTCTTCCCTTTTTCTCTTATATGTCAGACAATAAAATCAGTTCATTTCATTTTCATTGTGTTCTGCATTCATTATGGTGTCCCATTTCTCATAACATTATTATTATTATTATTATTTTAAATAATATTCCATCTATACATTTTGTTGTGATTCCCTCTTCAGGTCTTAAACATTTCTCTTTGAACCCTGAATGTTTCATTTTATTTGTATTTCGATCTTCTTAAATTCCCACTTAAGGACTCACCCTTGACACACAGCTGATGAATGTGTTTGGTTTGTAAAGACTCTTATCATTTATAAATGGTAACCTAAATTAGTGTAAAAGTCTTATAAAGCCCCTCTACATTGGTCTGTCATGTGACGGCTCTCTTTTTAGTCTCCTGTCCTCCTCGACTGTCCCTCCCCAGTATTTGATTGGACAGCATTGGCTGTCAGCTGACGTCACTAAATGACTTCTTCATTATCAGGGTTAAGAACGGCTGTCTGCACTCAGCCCAGGCGTCAGCCATCAGATGACATCCCAGAGATGGTAGAAGTTCATGGCTACTCAGATAAGGCCCCATCTCCAAAGCTCCGAAACAAAAATATTCCCCTCATTGTCAGTGGCACCTCCTGGTAGTTGGCACTCTAATGTGGTATTGATTTGACTTCTCCTATTTTTCATTATTACATTGAACTTTTTCAGTTGTGTTCTGTGGTTGAAGTTGTTATCACCACACAGTACTGTTGCTACCTCATTCTGTTGTCTGGTGTTTGTATTTTTCACCATCTTATGTCACAGCACTGGCGCAGAGATGATCAGTCCCTGTATGGCTGATGTCCTGGTAGTACAGTTTCTGTGTCCTTCATGAAATCTTATGTGTTGCTGATGATGGCTGATACAGGAGAATCACTTTCAACATTCAGAACAGCTAAGAGGCTTACCACAAGTAGGCCAGTTATTTATGACTATGAAGGCCACTGCTGTCTGAAAAGCGTTAACCACATTTAGGACAACAATGAGGTTTTTTTCTTGCACATCTAAGTTGTTGAAGAAGATTCTTGCTGTTTGTGAAAGATTTGTTGTATTCCAGTGTGAATTCAGATGTGGCTCGGAGGTCACCTTAAATCTACGATCTGTTTGCCAATTTCAGTGTTTTCTCCACTATTCTTATGTATTTATTAACTACTTTCAACTGGAGTGCTTTACATCATTCAGAACATTTTTCTTCTTCTTTTTTTTTTTTGCATGAGGAGCCAATGGAAATATCATTTGTCATTTCTGGGACAGGCTTTACTCCAATATGACTTTCTGTTTGTCTAAGGAAAATTCTTCTGGAAGAGTACCCTTTACCACATTCGAACAGGTGTACTGCTTCTCTCCAGTGTGGATCCTTCTGTGGCACTTAAGTGCACTTGGACGTAATAATCGTTTGCCACATTCTGGACAGCAATAGGGTTTCTCTCCAGAGTGAATTCTCATGTGATCTTTAGGAGTCCTGCTATCTGAGTAAAGCTTAATAATAATAATACATTTTATTTATATAGCGCCTTTCCCATGTTCAAGGCACTTACAGAATATAAGAAAGAATGGCAGGGTATACAGTGTATAGCACAGTACAAACCAAATAAATAAATAAAGAAGATTAAGACAGTAAATTCAGAGAACATAATTTATGGTCTGCACAAACACACAGATTACATGAGCATCTTGACATGGAGGTAAACTGAGAGAAGACTAATAAAGTCAAATAGAGCTAAAAGCCTTCCTGAACAGATGAGTTTTGAGTTGTTTTTTAAAAGAATTCATGGAGTCAGCTGACCTGATTAATTTCGGTAGGTCATTCCAGAGTCTGGGCACTATACAGCTGAAGGCCCTGTCACCCATGGAGTGTAGATTAGTGTTGGGCACAACAAGATTGCCAGAATCAGAGGACCTTAGTGAGCAGGCAGGCACATAGTGATGGAGAAGGTCACTGATGTAGTTTGGCACGAGGTTATTTAAGGCTTTGTAGGTTATTAGTAGGATTTTATAATCGATTCTGTAAGACACAGGGAGCCAGTGAAGACGAAGCTGGATGGTGTGATGTGCTCACTGCTGCTGGTTTGAGTGAGGACTCTTACAGCCGAGTTTTGAATAAGCTGGAGCTGTGATATAAGATTAAAAGGGGCACCTGCCAGCAGCGAGTTACAATAATCTATGCGGAATTTGATAAAAGTAGTGACAAGTTTCTCAGCATTAGAAAAGAAGAGGAAGGAACAAACACAGGATATGTTACGGAGGTGAAAGTAAGAAAGTTTCATAATGTGATTTATGTCAGCTGAGTAAGAAAGGGAGGAATCAAAAATGACACCAAAATTCTTTGCAGTAGAGGCAGGTCTGATGAGATCACCAGCAAGATTGACTGGGAAGGAGCTCATTTTATTAAGTTGCATTTTAGTCCCAATTTGCAGGAGTTCAGTTTTGTTGCAGTTTAATTTCAAAGAGTTCTGCTCCATCCAGGTTTTAATTTCACTAAGGCAGGTTGTGAGCTGAGAAAGCTCTGATGAAGTTCCACTTTTAACATTGAAGTAGAGTTGAGTATCATCTGCATAAAAATGATAGCCCAGTCCATAGCTACGGATAATATGGCCAAGGGGAAGCATATAAATACAGAAGAGAAGAGGGCCGAGGACAGAGCCCTGAGGAACTCCTTGTGTGACTGCCAACACTAACAAACTCTTGCCTATCAGTTAGATAGGACTTGAACCACTGGAGGGGAGTGCCAGAGATACCCAGCATGTTCTCCATTCTAGACAGTAGAATGTCATGTCTGACAGTGTCAAATGCTGCACTGAGGTCTAATAGAATTAATATGCTGGTTTGTCCAGAGTCTGCTGCCATAAGCAGATCATTGGTTACCCATAGCAGAGCAGTTTCACAGCTGTGCTGCGCCCTGAAACCAGACTGAAAGGGTTCCATCAAATTATTAGAAGTTAAGTAATTGGTGAGCTGGGAGGCTACAACACGCTCAAGAACTTTTGACAGGAAAGGTAAGTTGGAAATAGGCAGAAAATTGTTAAGATCGTCACCATCAAGACCAGACTTTTATAACATTGGGGTTACAGAAAGTGAGTGGCACAGAGCCAGTGTCAAGGGATGAGTTTATTATTGTTGTAGCATTCGGGATTATGGCATGAAGGCAGGATTTAAGTAGTGTGCTGAGGATGGGGTCCAGTACACAAGTAGTCGGCCTCATCTTACAAAGCAGGTCATTAACAACAGCAGATGTGACTGGTGAGAACTTAAGAGAAAGGAGCTGGATGGAGTGGGAAAACAGGGAGAGATATAAACAGATGATGTATTTATGTTAGTTGAATTATTTAGATCTTTAATTTTGTTACGGAAAAAGTGGAGGAATTCCTCACAGACTTCAGTAGAAGAGGTAGTTGGGCCAGATGCAGGTTCGAGTAGTTTATTAACTACAGAAAACAAAACCCTTGGGTTATTGTGGCCACTTTCTATTATTCTGCCATAGTGGGTGTTCTTAGCAGCAGTTAGTGCTTCTCTGTAAGCTCTTTGGTGGTCAGAGAAGCCTGGATGTGCACGGTGAGGCCAGTCTTATGTGAAATTCTCTCAAGGCGTCGGCCAGCTGCTTTCATAGATCATATCTCTGAGTTATACCAAGGAGCTGAACGTTTAAAGGAAACCTCCTTAAGTTTTAAAGGAACTGTTTTATCTTATACTGAATGAAGAGCTGAGTTATAGTGGACAACAAGACTATCAAGTGTTGACTTGAATATGTGAAGACAGTAAAAGATCAGAAATGGATCCAGAAAGGATAGAGGGACAGATATTTTTAAGTTTTCTGTAAGAAATTTGTCGTTTACAGGTAATAGGAGGTAAAGGCAGTGAGACAGTGAAAAGTACTGCTTTATGGTCAAAGAGTCCCAAATCAGTGCTGTAGATGTTGGTAACAGATAGTCCAGAAGTGCAGATCAGGTCCAATATATGACCACCAGAGTGGGTTGGATGGGGGAAAATCAACATGTTGTGTCAAGTCAAAACAGTCCTGTAAGGACAGGAATTCATTTCTCAGTTTATATGTAGTAGTGTCAATATGGATGTTGAAATCACCAAGAAGGATAATTCTCTGAGAGTAAGAGCTTAGGTGTGTTAAAAGTTCAATCAAATCGGGTAAGAAGGATGCATTGTATTTTGGGGGACGATAAAGAACAATGAGTGAGACCTGATTCCGTTATTAGTTTAAGAGCCAGGCACTCAAAAGACAGTGGACAGTCAATTGGGATTCGTTTGATATTTAAGTCTGCTCTGAAAATTACCGCTATCCCACCTCCTTGTCTAGAGCTGCAAGGTTCTTTATGGAAAGTGAAACCAGATGGAGTCGCCTCCGTGAGAGACGTCAGTTCGTTTGCTTTTTGCCAAGTCTCCGTTAAACACAGTATATCAAATTTGGTGTCAGTGATGAGTTCTGACAGCAACAATGCTTTGCCATTAAGAGATCTCGAGTTAAACAGCTTGCCACAGTCAGAACAACTTTGTTTCATACCAGAATTAATTATTTTATGTTTGTTAAGTGAACTTTTAAATGAGAATCACATTCCACATTCAGTACAACTGTAAGACTTCTCTCCAATATGACATCTCCGATGATTATAAAGATGACTGAGACGTGAGAATTGTTTGCCACACTCCAAGCACTGGTGAGGTTTTTCACCAGTGTGACATCTAATGTGACTTTTTAGGGTGCTTTGTTGTGAGAACTGCTTATCACTTTGAGGACAACAATAAGGTTTGACTCCAGAATGAGTTCTCATGTGGCACTTTAGTGCTTTTAAATCAAAGAATCATTTCTTACATTCAGAACAGCAATGTGATTTTTCTTCAGTATGGATTTTGGCACGTCTGTAAAGACCTTTCTGTATAAAATTTGCCACATTCTAATCACACATTCATTTTCGCTCTAGTGGGAGTTTGTGTGTTTACTTGAAAAGAGCTGATGTTAAAAAATCTATTTCCACAAAGAGAACAGCAATATAGCATCTCTCCAGTATCAATTGCTGTGTGCCTTTGAAAACTGCATTTGTCAGAAAAATGTTTGACACATTATGGACAAAAATTAGGTTTTTCTCCTGTGTGGATTTTTCTGTGCCTCTGAAGATGGCTACTCGTTGGGAATAGCTTACCACATAAAGGACAACAATAAGGTTTTTCTCCTGTATGGATTTTTCTGTGCCTCTGAAGATCGCTTCTCCTTAAGAACGACTTACCACATTCTAAACAGCAATGAGGTTTTTCTCCTGTATGGATTTTTCCGTGCTCCTGAAGATCACTTCTCCTTGAGAACGACTTACCACATTCTGGACAGCAGTAAGGTTTTTCTCCTGTGTGATTTTTTTTGTGCCACTGAAGTTCGCTTCTACTTGAGAATGACTTTCCACATTTTGAACAGCAATGAGGTTTTTCTCCTGTGTGGACTATTCTGTGGTTCTGAAGATATCTTCTCATTGAGAATCGTTTGCCACAATCTTTACAGCAATGAGGTTTCTCCTCTCCAGAGTGAAGTTCTGTGTGTTTGTTAAGATTCTTGATGTTTGGGAAATGCTTACCACATTCATGACAGCAATATGTTTTTTCTCCAGTGTGAATCTCCATATGCTCATTAAGATCACTTTTTTGTGTGAATTGTTTGCCACATTCCAAACGTTTTTTTCCAGTATGAATTTGGATTTCTTTCTCCACTTGCTGTCGGTCACTTTTGATGGCTTCTGCCTGTGTTACTCCAGTAGCAGGGAGAGAACTGCACTGCAAAAAGGCTGCTGTCAGGTTCTCTGATCCTCTTGATGATTTCTTCATACCTTTCTCTTTGTATTGAAGACAGGGCGGACCAAATGAAGGTGGAGAGAAGCTGTCATTCTTCTGTAAATCTGAAATAACACAAACATTTTTTTTTCCTGACACCTTTATCCAAGGCAATTTATAACATATGAGACACAACTGGTTATTTAAGAGCCAATCTTAGAAAGTAATGCTTTAAGCTTCAAGTTAAATTCATACTAATATAAATTCCTTTAATAGTCATAGACAATGGTATATTTTCCCCCCCTATAAGTTAATATATGATAGAACTTTCTTGCTATAACTGAGATTCAGTGTGTTAATTGTGTCAGTTGTTGTTTAGAACTGGTCCCAGTGCACAGGGACTTTAAAGACCAATTTTCAACCTAGAAATGGGCTAGGAATGCAGTTTTCTGACTGTTCTTAAATTGTTCAGAAATGTTTAGAAGAGATTTTGTAAAGTTTAGAAATTAAACAAGATTTATAAGCTTTGAACAGAACTTAAAAAGAATGTTTCTTTTTTGTTATATCAATTTTCTCTTTTTGTGTGAACTGTTTTAGTTTGA
>NC_053157.1:250630842-250722061 GCF_016835505.1 Polypterus senegalus | reverse complement strand
ATTAGCTGTCGAGATCACAGATCAACATCAAATATCGTCAAATCTTTCTTTCTTTATTAACTCAAAAGACTGTCATTTCTTCAAACATGGTATCGACTTATTCTCAGTAGTTTAAATTTCACTATTTCAAACTATGTACAACAGCCAACACCCAAGAATGTCCATATTTTCAAATTGCTTTAACACGACTCAGTCAGTCTTTCAGGACATTTCCTGTGATGAGCAGATTTCCTGAGTTGCACTTGTTGTCGTTCCTTTAAATTTTCTTCCACAACATTCTCCTGCTCTTCATTAGAATATTCCTGCTGATTAAAAGTTGTTTCCTTCAGAAGATCCTGTCGATTCCTCCGTATTACTTTACCTTCTTCTGTTTGTATTTGGTAAGATCTCGGCTGCGCTTGTTTTATTACAATCCCTTTTTGTGTCCATGTCTTTGTGTTATCTTTGAATCTTACACTGACTCCTTCACATAGCTCTGACGACTGTTGCGCTCCTCTGTCAAAATACATCTTTTATTAGTTTGTTGCTGTTCTTTGAGCTGTTTCACCTCCTCACCATCCTGTGTGTTTAAAAGATCATCTTTAACTGGCAGATTGGAACGAATACGTCGACCCAGTAGGAGATAAGCTGGTGAAGAGCCACATTCTAGTGGTGACCTGCGATATGCTACAAGAGCCTTATAAAAATCACCTCCACTATCCTTTGCTTTGCACATGATCTTTTTAACAATGTCCACAGACTTTTCTACTAGACCTTTGGATTGTGGAAAATGAGGTCTAGAAGTATTATGAAAAAATTCCCAGCTTTCTGCAAAGGCTTTAAAACTGGCATTTGAAAATTGTGGACCAATGTCTGTAAAGACGTCCTCTGGCACACCATGCCTCGTACAAATGGATTACATGTACACGATAACATTCTCTGCTGTTGCTTTACTCAATCCACATACTTCTGGATACAGGGAGTAATAATCAGTTACAATAAGCTAATCCTTCAGGTCGCAATTGAAAAGGTCAACACCTACCTCTTGATAAGGTCTCGGAGGTACTGGCTGTAGTTATAGTGGGATCGTTAGACTGGTACCGAATACATGTTGGACAACTTGCCACCTCATCTGAAATGTCTTGGTTTATTCTTGGCCGATACATTACTTCACGAGTCCTTCTCTTACATTTCTCAACTCCCAGGTGTCCCTCATGAATTGTTTTAGCTTGTCTTTTCTTAATCTTTTTGGAATCTTTATTTTACTGTCCTTGTATAAAATACCATCAATAACCGTCAATTCAGCCCTGTAGTTCAATGCTCACTAAGATCCATAGCGCAGTCTCTTTTCACATTAGGCCAACCAGTTACTATTGCATTTACCACCTGCATCAGCGTCCCATCTTTCTCAGTCTCCTGCCTAATTCGATTCATTGTGGCTTTTGCTACAGGAAGAGCTTCTGTAATCAGGTTAACATCTTCCTGGCTATCTTCAAATACTCGATGAGACTTTGGATCAGCTGCTCTGGACAGTGTATATGTCCTGTATACATCTGCTTTCCTAGTGTATATACAACATTTAGTGCAGGGGTTCTCAAACTGTGGGGCGGGTACCCCTAGGGGGGCACAAAGTAACAAAACGGGGGGGCGCAAAGATGTGAAAAAAAGAAAACAAGAATCGAAAATATGAAAAATACATTTATTGAAATCAAAACAAATTAACTTAAACTACATTCTGATACTAGAAAAATAAATATAGAGTTACATAAATGTCAATAAAAGTTATGTAGTGTCACGCACGCGCGAGTCGGAGACCACGGAAGGATCTTAACACACCTGGGAAAACATTCGCCGGTAGGGAATGGCGGGTACTAACTTTTTTCCTGTGCCCCCTGTTAGAAAAAAAGACGCTCCGCCACCATAAGACTGAGTTTTGCCTGCACTACGTCTACTTCCGCCATCTTTCCTGACATCATCGATCCCATCATCCCTCACGGCTCCTTCCCAGCATCCCTCCACTTCCGGCTCCTCCTCTTTAAAATGGCCGCAACGCCAGGGAATGGACTGTATATGAACTGTATTGTTTATATTTTTGACCGTTTATTTTTGAGTATATTGTGGAGTGCCGACAATATACGGGGCCGGAAAACCCCAAACCTTATTGCTGTCTCCTCCTCTTTTACAGTAGGTATAATAAAATATGCATCTATGATATATCATTAATTTAAAAAGAACAAATTGGTATTAGTGGGCTCCTTTCAAAAAAATATTAGCGGGGCACAGTTAAAACTGTTATGAAAACTCGGGTCGCAAATACATAAAGGCTGAGAAACGCTGATTTAGTGCATAACGCTGACGTCTGATCATCATTCTTTGAATTCGTAATGGACATTCATTGAGGGGTTTTACAGATAATGATATTAGTGGCTTATGATCGGTTTCTACAATGACCATTTGTCCTGCAACACACTGATGAAGTCTATTACATGCAAACACAATGCTCAGCAGCCCTTTTTCTATTTGGACATATCTGGTTTCTGCACCTGTCACAGAGCGAGATGAATATGCCACTGGTTACCAGTTATCATCGTATTTCTGAAGTAAAATGGCTCCCAGACCTGTTTGAGATGCATCAGCTGAAATTGTGACTGGTCTTGTCGGATCATAGAATTTCAGCACTGGTTCTTTTGTAAGTACTTTCTTTAAATGCTGCCGTGCCATTTCTTTTGTGACTCCATTCCTACTCATTTTTCTTTTCAGGCAGCCTTCTTAGTGAAGCTATTTCCTTAGAAAGTCAAAGTGAACTTTATTGTCATCTCAACCATATGCAAGTATACAGATAGACGAAATTGCGAAGCTCAGAGTCCACAGTGTAACAACATGGAGTGCAAAGAATAAATTAAAAAAATATAAAAAATAGAATTAAAATTAAAATGTAAAATTAAAACACAAACAAGACAAGTTATTGTGCAAAGACAAGGCAAAGAAGTAGCAGCAATATTGACGTGTAGTAAGCAATATGAACATTGATGCAATGTATGGTACTTCAATCTAGATACATAAATATAGTCACATGAATTTTCAAGGACTAAAACTCTCTTTACTAGATTCAGTCTCTCACAAGCACTTAAACCCAATATTACTTGTACATGTACATCTTTTGGCACGATAATAAAAGTTAACATGTGCACTGTACCCTTATATGTCACCTTATATGTCACCTTTGCCACACGTTTTCCTTTTACAGGGATATCAGCGTCTGCATAACCTGTTACTTTCACATGTGCATTATGTAGTTTTGGTCTCGGCCTCAATGCATTAAATACTTTCTCTGAAATAACATTTACTTGAGCTCCAGTGTCCATCTTAAACAAAACAGTTACACCATTCACCTGCAAAGGAATAGCCCAATCTTCTCCATTTTGTTCTTTCTCTAAGACATTTACAAATAATTCTTCTATATCAGTTTCTGTTACACTATTCACTTTACTTTGCTGTTCTTATTTTCGACAGCATTGTGCAAAATGGTTAGTTGTTATACAGAGAGTTATTGTCACAAGGATGATTGATGACCTTAAGCCCCACCCCAGACATAATTGATGACCTTAAGCCACGCCCCTAAAGGAAACTGTCAAATGGATGATTGATGATTTTAAAAATCCCAAAATATGAAAATATGCAAAATATGATTTATGAAAATATGAAAAATATGATTTATGAAAATATAGTTTGTTAATATAATTTATGGAAATATGAAAATATGAAACATACCCCGCCCCTAGGGGTGGGGAAGGGTAATGAAGGGTTGAACCACCATCATAATTGATCATCTCTAAACCCCGCCTTTTAGGGTGGTTCTTTCGTAAACTGATTCCTTATCACGCTCCATTAACAATACCTATACCCACGAGGTACGCCTTTGTCTCTCTAACCGCCTATAGTGTTAGGGAGAGGCGTGTCTATCCACCCCTTCCCAACCCCGACTGTGGGAGGAGATGAAAGAGTTCTTGTATAAAATTCTAGTCATTTAGTGAAAACGCCACGGCAGACAAAAGCAAACAGAATGGACGATCTTGTGAACGCTCCTAAGAAACTGAAAACAAACAGGGTTTCCAGAAGGACTGAGTTACGGGACCCACGCTTCAGCTCAGCTTGGTACGATTCTAATTGTGCTTGAACTGGGTAGAGGTAAAAAGAAGTGCTGAGGGACATCTCACGGTGGTGGTTTCCAAGAAGGAGCCTATCCTTCCCGAATATAAAGAGGCCGGTCACGACAAGGGTGAGGAAGATCAAGAAAATGAGATAAAGGAACGAGTGAGTGAAATTCATTTTTCTATAAAAGACTGGACTTTTTTTTAAAGCTCTTATTCCAAATATTTATGAGGCTATTTATCAAGGAAAACTGTTGGACCAGATGAAAAGAATTAAAAGAAAATTGAAGGAGGAGTTTAACCTGTTGAATAATTCATGCTCGGAGGAGGAGGAAGAAAATTGGTAGACACCCACCCCTAAATGAGCGGAGATAAATACAGAGGTCTTTTTCATAGACTACATTAACCTAAAACACTATCGCAATATCTTCAAATAACTATCCTACCAAAGCTGGTGCTAGCTGGGCTGGTCGTCTCCCTGTTCTCTCGGCCTCTGAGGTGGCAGAAGTCCTCAAAATTGTAATGCACTCCGAAGAACCGAACTCCGGTGGTATGGAGCATACGTCTGCCGGTGACTACCTGTTTTGGCCGGCTAACCCTCAAGCCAACACCGCCTACTCTACTCCAGACAAGATGATGATGACCGACACTAACCTACAACCCCGCTACTCTGCTACAGACCAGATGCTAACAATCAACGATGTGTATTGGTCGGGTAACAACCAGCACCTTGCCGGCTATGCTCCTGATCAGGCATGTTGGTCTATGGAACAGACGGTGCCCTCCGATTGCCTGTTTTGGCCCAACGACATTGTACCTAACTCCGGGTACTCTGCTCCTAACAACTCTCCTTCAGATCAGCCGTCTTGGCTGGATATTCTGATGCCTTCAACCGACCAAATCTATTGGCCTGAGCCTCAGTTACCCGCCCCTGATGATATGTATTGGTCGGACGGTCTCCTGGATAACCCTACAGTACCAGACCTTTTTGTCCCTGCTGAGGGTGTGCTAGGGAGACTAAAGGGTGCTGAGGAGATAGCCATGCAGACCATGCGTCAAGAAGAGGCCGTGGACGACCTGGTAGAGGCTCTGGCCGTTGGGAAGACATCGTCCCAGGATGCTGATTATGAGGGAATGGACCTTGAACAAACTGACGGGCCCTTGGGTGAAACACTTCGAAAGACTTTGAAACTGATCAAGAGTCTGATTGCGGCTCTGCTGAACATAATAGTCGATCAGGACCTAAAAAGCACCTGTCAAGGTTGTTTGATAGATCACCCCAGCCAGACGCAGCATACATGTCTGTTTGAACCGGACTCTGTTTATCGGGTTGGCTGTTTTCAAGAGGTTCTGACTGTTTTCCGCAAACCGTGGCTCAGGAGCCTGGTCATAAAGACTCTGGGTTGCTTCAACATCTTTCTGCCTTTTCACAAGATTCATTAATTTGTTCAAAATGCTGTCAATGATCTGGAAAATGAACATTCTATTAACGAGGCTATTGTACAAGCCTTTCACAACATGGACGATCCCTCTTACTTAAAAATACGTGAAATAGCTGATGCTTTCTCTAAAAGGCATTTTTCTGTACCTTACATGACCGATGCACCTTTGGGGTTTTACGGGGGAATACGACATAGAAAAATTATATGAAGTGTCTGAACTCAATGTGCCTGTGCTATAATATGTTTTTTGTCTGTTTTTAATCATGCAGTTTCGAAAATTACCAATAAAGCACCATTTGATTTTTAAACCACTGACATTTTCCTTTCACCACCGATGATGGAGGGTTACATGAAAAAAGTTTATTATAACCTGGCAAATCCTGGCAGCTTTGGGGGAAAAAGACTCTTTGAAAAGAGCTCTTGAGGTTTTGGGTCAAAAAAAGTAATGACCAGCAGGTGTTGTATTGGTTATCTGGTCATATGCTTATACAATTCACAAACCCGCTAGAAGGCATTTTAGGAGAAATAAGGTTTATGTATCCGATATAGACTCGCAATGGCAGATGGATTTAGCAGACATGACAAATGTGCTTAACCAGGGTTATAAATATTTGTTAACCTGTATTGATGTACTTTTTAAGTATGCGTTGGTACGGCCCTTGAAGAACAAAGCAGGTAAGGAAGTGACAAGAGCCTTCCAAGACATTATGAGTGCCGATCAAACTCTAAAGAAGCTCCAGACTGATAAGAGGAAAGAGTTTTTCAACCGAGATTTTCAAAAGCTGTTAAAGAAGATCGGAATAAAATATTTCACCACAAGAAATTAATTAAAGGCCTCCGTGGTAGAGAGATTTAACCGCACACTAAAATAAATATAAAATATTTCAGTGCATATAATACGAGAATCGATAAATTGCTGGATCTAGTATACTATTACAACAAAATTTACTGTATCATCGAAGCATAAAAATGGCTCCTTCCGATGTAAACACATTAAATTCCTGGAAAGTTTTCAAAAACTTATATGGAGTGGCCAATCCCCCAGGGTCCGCCGTTGTTTAAGTTCAAAGTAGGAGATACAGTTAGGGTGTCTAAAACCAGACTTCCTTTTGAGAAAGGTTATGAACAAACATTTTCAGATGAAATCTTTACCGTATCTGAACTTGTACCTAGGGCACTGCTGCTGTACAAATTGAAGACTACGATGGTGAAGAGATTGTAGGATCCTTTTACGACCCTCAATTGCAGACAATTAAAGTCGAAACCACAGACGTTCACAGGATCGAAAAAATACTGGCTAGAAAAGTTAAGAATAAGAAACGACTCATTTTAGTCAAATGGCTCGGCTGGCTAGAAAAATTTAACAGTTGGATACCAGAGTGCCAAGCCCAAGATGTTCAATAAAATTCACAGTGCTCCCAATCGACTCATCATTCTCTAGCAGTATACGATGGAGCGCAAAAGTTTTTTGTGACTCTACCGAGCAATGCTTCCTTAGACATTTTATCTAACAACACAATTTCCAATTTCACGATGAAACTTGTTAAACCCATAGAATTAGAAGATTCTTGGGAAGTCGGTCTAGCCAAAATTCAGTACCCACATACGTGGAATACCATAGACAAACCGGATAACGAATTCTACGTTTCAGCTCTGGGGGTAAAAAAGTATTACTACATTCCATGCGGTTATTATGAAGGTATTCACGACCTACTGTCTTTTATGAATTTCACAACCTTAAGCCTACCCACTTTGACCGATGTAGCAGCTGGAACTGTCCCTTCTTAGACCCCTGCGAAATTCAGTTATAATGCTGTGGAAAGAAGAGTCTATATGGTACCGGGTGAAAAGGATGAAACTATACACTTAGACAGCTGGGTCGAATATTAGGAGCACATCCTGATCAGACTCAGGGGTTAACTTACAAGGCTCCTTTCCCCACCGACATCAGGACTGGTTTTTACACTTTGTACGAGTACGGGGATATGGTATCTTATCAGAGAGTCGGAGACAGCTACATACCCCTATTGAGGTGCGTTCATATAGAGGATCAGACAAATAAAATTACAACCATCACATATGACAAACCACATTATGCCCCAGCCAGCAAGAATCATTTTGAGACAGTGACTTTTGAAATAAAGACAGACCAGAACAAAAACATGCCATTTCAGTTTGGTAAGGTGATAGTGAAGTTACATTTCAGACCCGTCAGGCATTGTATACACGACTGAAACGATGAGGTCTTACCAGGACCCGACACCTTACATCCAATATTATCAGATCCAAGCGGGTAACGGATTACCAGGGTTCTCTGGATCCCCTGTAATGTATGGTGGGGGAATTGGAGGTATATTTTGAGGATTGTTTTGAAGAGCTTTACCTCTTCTGAAAAAAGCCTTTAACATTGCGAAACCACATATCAAATCCGCAGCTAAAAATATTGTAAAAGATGTGATCACCGGGGCTATATCCAGTGCGGCAGGTGGAGTCCTAGAAAAGCAGGAGGGAGTGGGCTTGATGGTCATGAGAAAGACAAAACGCAAGAGACCACCGGGGTCGCGTCAGGCCCCGCCAGCTAAAAAGGCAAAGTGCACTATTTTTACATCATTATCTAAACGGCTTCAGAAGACGAAGAAAACTAAAGCAAACAAAAAGAAGAAGAGAGACATTTTTTAAGAGAAGATGGCTTTCGTACACAGAATCTCCGAAGAGTGTGACAAATCTGAACAGGACCTGTTTACTGTGCCTTTTACTCAAACGAGTGTAGATAAAAGTATATACGTTGAAGTCCCACCACTCTCAGCCCTCTCTGAAGTAGCCCCGCTAGAATTTCTCATAGCTGGAAATGGGGAAGATTACCTGGACTTGAATAACACTCTTCTACACCTAAGGGGAAAGATAGTGAATGCTGACGGGACTAACATACCTGCTGGGGCAAAGGTCGGATTTGTCAACTACCCTATAGCCAGTTTGTTTTCGCAAGTCTATGTTACCCTCGGGGACCGTCTAATATCACAGAATTCAAATTGTTATCCTTACCGAGCAGTCTTAGAAGGCCTGCTAAATTACAGCCAAGAGACTCTTCATTCTCAGTTTGCTACAGGACTTTTTTACAAAGATACACTTAACAAATTGGAAGAGACAGATCCCGATGGAGAAAACATTGGTTTAATAAAAGATGTGCCTATACGGCCAGTAGCAGGACTGTTAAACTTCTGGGGCACATACATACAGATCTCTTTTTCCAGGAAAAACTAATGTTGAACGGCATAGACGTGAAGATTAAAATGGTTCAGAACAAAGAAGAATTCTGCTTAATGTCCGGTGATGCCGAACGTTACAGAGTAATCATAACATCAGCCTCCCTACACGCTCATGCCCTTACATCAGCCAATGCTAAATACCCCGTGGAAAGGGTGAATATGAAAGTATTCAGTAAGCCCATGGGAATACGAGTATGCAATCAAGAAAACCTGTTTCTGGGTCAACTACCAAAGTATGTGGTGATTGGCATGGTGGATAATGAGGCCTTTTCGGGATCTTATACACGGAACCCGTTCAATTTCAAACACAATGATGTAGAGTTCCTGGCTCTGTACTTGGACGGTGAACAGATTCCTGCCAAACCTTTTCAAACAGACTTTGCAAGCAGCAACAGTGCCAGAGAATATTATAACCTGGTATTGGCCACTGGTAAGCATTTGAAGGATCAAGCTCTGTCTATCAGCCGTTCAGAGTTCTTGGAAGGATATACCCTTTTCGCTTTTGATCTAACCCCCGATCAAGAATGCGGCGATCATTTTTCATTAGTTAAAACTGGAAACTGGAAGATTTGAATTACGCTTCCGCGTCCCTCTCCCTCGGACCGTCAATCTAATAGTATATGCGGTCTTTGACAACATCATTGAAATCAACCAGAGACGTAATGTTCTGTATGACTACTAATAAACACCATGAATACAAAACAATTAAAAGAACTACTGTCCCAAGATCCCTACACCAAAAGATATTTCCACGGTGTGCTGGGGTGTGACCAACTACTGGAAAAAAATAACGGTGTGCATTTTTGTAGTGAATACTCACCGTCAAACCCAACCAGGAGAACACTGGCTGGGGATTTACCTCACAGAAGACGGAAATGGGGAGTTTTTTGATTCCTATTGAAATCCTCTGGACTTTATCTACTTCCCGAATGACATTTACCATTTTTTAAGCAAAAACTGTAAACAGATCATTTACAACAACCGGCAGCTTCAAAGTTGGTTCTCAGACAAATACGGTCAACACTGCCTCTTCTATCTGCATCAGAGAGGAAAAGGTCTCCCGTACACCTCTGTAATAAAAAAGTATTCTGAGGACGTGAACAATAATGACGCTATGGTCTCTAAATTGGTTCGTTCCTGGCTTCCTTCACCGGGACGCTGCTTTTATCAGTACCCTTGCGTGCAAAGATCAGAGAACTACAAATATTTCACTCTGTAATGAGATAAAATTGCATGTAATAAACAAACAATTTTACAAATTAATAAGCAATCCATTCCAGTCTTTTTTTTCTGGGTTTCCGTCGGTAGGGGGTAACTTCTGTTTGAAGAGCAGGGAGGGGGGCGGCGGGCGGATTAAAACTTTCAAGGAGTTCTCTCGTTTCATCATTAGGTACGACAGTAAATGGAATGCCCAAACCGGCCATGGCTTTTACAAATTCCTTCCAACCACGCAGTCTCCTGTGCTCAGGTATTTTATGAGAATCGGTCAGATTACGGACCAAATCCACCATGTTGGAACTGACCAAAGGTTTACCTTCTAAAAGCAGCTCTCCACAATTATTCCAAAACGCGTGATTGGGATTGACAGACATTTTATGTAAAATAAATTCAACATTTTTCTTTGCTTTTACAGGCGCGCTTCTCAAAACCTCTTGCCAAACCTTGTCCTCAGACACATTGACTGTTCTAACGTCCCCCTCGACATTTTCTTCTTTTGGTAATACGAGCGTCAGACTGCTAATTTCATTATCGCCCTTTTTGACTAGCATCAGATATCTCTACAAGATAGATGTGTAAAGTTTCACCTTCTCATCAGCCCCTATATCATAGCGTTGCAGGACGTTTCTTATTTCCTTGTCCAGTTCAGTTTCTGTGGCGTTCAAGAGATCATTCGGGTTAGCACTCTTTCTTGCTGAAAATGAGACATTTGTTACTGCGGGACCAAATACATTTTTTGAGCGTACTCCATGTTTATGCTCTAGAAGCTAATAAACTGCATATGATTGGCACGGCGACACTTAAAAGAGCCCCCAAAAAGCCTCCTTTCTGGTTCAAAATAGCTTTCTTCTTTTTTAAGGTTAGTTTTCTGTCACTTATTTTGCTGACGGATGTTTTATGCTTCTTGAGTTGCTTAAACTGTTTGGGTGAAAGAGGAATATTACCTTTTAAAGTATTACAGGCTATTTGGGACAAAGTATTAATTAAATTGTTAGAAGAGGCGTTTATAAGAATTTTACGGCGGGGACAAGAGCAACGGAGTAAGGCCTTGAGAGACTTTAGGTTTCTACTTTGTGGCCCCCGGCCGGGGCGGGAGCCCGGCCGGGACGCCCTGGAGGACGTGAGGAGGGCTTGTGCCTCCTCCAGACCGCGAGGGGGCGTCCGTCCTGGTTCTGTTGGGGGCCACGGGTTGAGGGCATGGAAGCCCTTCCCTGTAGGGGCCCGTGGTCACCGCCAGGCGGCGCCCCGATGCCGGTTTATCCCGTGCGGTTGCCGGTTGGGGCTGGAGCCCGGCCGGGACGCCTTGGAGGACCGGAGGAGGCGAGTGCCTCCTCCAGACGGAGTGGGGGCGTCCGTCCTGGTTAGGCAGGGGGCCTCGGGTACAGGGCTTTGAAGCCCAGCCCTGTAGGGACCCGTGGCCACCGCCAGGCGGCGCCCCGGTGCCTAATTATCCCGGGAGCCCGGCACTTCCGCCACACCAGGAAGTGCCGGGGAAGACTTTGTGTGGCGCCCGGAGAGCTGCCAGGAAGGCAGCCGACACTTCCGCCACGCTGGGGCGTGGCCAAGGAACAGATGGCGGAAGCACCTGGGGCTCATCCGGGGCATTATTTAAGGGGCCGCCTCCCTCCAGTCATTGGTGGAAGTCGGGAGGCAGAAGGACTGAGCTGGAGAGAGAGGACGGGAGGCGGCCAGGACAAAGGCAAAGAAAATGTGGGCCCTGGACTTTGGGGGAATCAGTGCAAGAGGCACTGGGGGTGCACGTGAGCACAACCTTTGTACATAGTGTAAATAAAGTGTGTTGGGTGAAAACATGTCGTCCGTCTGTCTGTGCTGGGACCAGGTTTCACAACTTATTCTGTCCAACATGCTGACAGAATATGTAACTTTGACTCAGAATACCTTCTTTTATCTTTTCACGGTGTACACGACCGGCCAGTCGGGCGGAAACAAACCTGTTCTTAAACGCAATTCATCAGGGGTCTGTTCCTTTAAATCCACTAAGAGATAGCCGTACGGTAGTTTTGTAGCATCTTCGAAAGCCTCCAAAAAGAACTTAACATGCCCCGGATACATTGGGCGGGTCAAGGTAGTAATCTGCAATTTGTCCCTGGGTTTTTAAAAAGAGTAATATAATTGGCGTTAAGATTAATCGTTCGGCTTTTCTTTCCTTGAAAGAATAAATTTTGAACCAAGTAAATGATAGACAGATTCCGATGATGAGTATATTTTGTGAAAGCTTTTTCTATTTCCTGGCTTTCGTTAGCCGATTCCATCAGAGCATCTATAATGACCAAATTTATTTTCTCAGGAGGGAGAAGTTCGTCATCGTATAAAGACTTTGAGAGCCCATCAATAAATTTTAATTGCTGAAATTTAGTCGATAGCTCGTCGTACATTTTCTGCCAGCAACTATAAAACCAAATTATATTTGGAAAAGGTTGAGACACAACGTGATTCGAAAGTTCCAATAATTTTTTCACATAATAGGATTTACCGGAACAAGAGGGACCCGAGATTATTTTAGCGAAGGGGTGTTGAAGTCAGCCGTCAAAATCTCTTTTATTAGCCATAAGGTCTTGTGTTGTAATCTTTTAGGAGAACCCTCTTGTTATACACCACTCTGAACTTCTTCCTGAGTGGTCTGTTTTCTAAAGTGAAACATTTTTTATTTCAAAGTATCTGCTTACCGTGAACCAGTAACTCTTGAGGTGGGATTTCATGAGATGTCACAAAATTCTGAACTAGATTGGTTAGTCACTCAAGGTTTACAATTTTACCGGTTTCGTGATTGATGGTGATACCTTTTAAATTCATACATGTTTTGATGGTGATACCTTTTACCTTCGTACATGTTTTGCCTTGTGCTGTTTTATACCCGTACATCTTTGGACCGCCTGATGCAAATTCAGTAATGTAATCACCGGGATTTAACTCACTGGTGAGCTCTCCTAAATAGTCAACCAGAGGAGGATTGTACTGACCAGGCTGAGAAGTAAAAAATGACCGAGTCGGTGTCGTAGTACAACACCCTTTCTTCCCAGACTGTCCAGTAAATTGTACAACTCTAACCGGTCATAGGCAGTGGTGAATGCAGCAATGACAACATGTATTGCAAAATGTATATCAAGAATTCCTCACCGTCCTTGACTAAGCTAGTAGTGAGATGGAGAGGTTTTTGCCCAAATTTACCCCAAAGAGAACAACTTTGAAATCTGTCTCTTAGCTGGATTTACGGTGATGTTATCGTGGTCCATTTGTACACCTTCCTTCTGATAATAATCTAAAATATACCGTCTCGGGAAGCCTCATCAGTACATGAGGCAGGAAAACCAGATGCCTTCTGCTTGCCTTTTAAATGAAGCTTGATGTAGTCTGAGAATAACTCAGAAGTACATTCGGCGTAATGCCAAATCTCGTATACTTTTGAAACTTTATACCCTTTCTCAATTGCCTTTGCTATTTCCACACTGCACCAAGTACCGGTTAAAGCTCTCTCATCCTCTGTGTGATGACAGTCCACAGTCTGAACTTATGTCTCTGCACAGGTGCGACAGAGGGTGAACATTCATTTCCCGCAAAACCTGAGAGGCAGGATTGGAAAATTGAGACCACGTGGAGGCTGGACGATGGCTTTAAGTAATCCAAAATACTGGCAGAGATCTCCAAACTGCTGAAAAAATGATAATGGGGTGACCGACCGGGTACATTTTTGTTTTATTCACAAACGGGTACAAGCTAGTGAAATCATAATAGTGAATCTGTTTGGTGCCCTTAGCCTTGTGGTACAATTTTATGGCGTTGGTACGGCCGCCGAACAACGAGTCCCTCGGTTTTGTACTTTGAGGGACATCACAGTATTTTAAGAAAGTTTGTAGCCTGAGGTCTTGATTTTTCATCGTCTCCCAACAATACTCCCAACAGCACGCGCACATCTAGATTAAATTTTGTCCTAAGTATTTCCAATTTTCGCATAAACTTTTGGTACATAACTGCACAAGTCATGCTGGTTAAAGGATGGGTACTGTTTAAATCATAACCTTCTGGACAGCCATGATAAAAACAACCAGCAAATTCAAAGGCAGTCGGAATACCTTTAACTACGGCATAGCCGTCAAGATAAAAGGAACCCTTCCTTACTTCCCCAAGGTTTACAGCGTGCCGAATGTTCAATTTTTCTGTTTCACAGAGATATAATAACCATTGAATAGAGGCGTTCAAATAGTTTTTCTGACTACTACTGTAATGGTCAGAAGGAATTATACCTATAGACTTTGGAGGCATACAGTTTTGCCTGTAAATGGCCATACATAGAGATGCCAGGGTCATGCATTGAAACGGGTCAATGTTGCCAATTTTGATGACCTCATCTCTGAATTTAATGCACGCTGTTCTAAGAATTTCAACGTTATTTTTACAATAAAAAGCCATCTCCTCTTTAAAATTAAAAACGCCATGCTTGACACTCTCATACCAGGTAAAACATTCTTCCTTTTCTTTGGTCATCATGCTCTGAACACTGTAGCATTCAGGCTCAGGGTCGGGGTCGATATAATTCTGATTTTCAGCCGTATTGAAGAAATGGAGGAAATAACCTTTTGCGGCTTCAAACCCCATGGCTTTAGGCATGGCACTCAATTTCATTGTTAAAAAATTCAAAGAATCTATGAAACTTAATTGATAACCATCATCTGTGAAACACATCAGCTTATTTCCTTGAGTAGTAACACAAGGGTTCACACCATTTTCAAGCAAATACTTTATTAAAAAGTACCCATTGTAACCTTTTGAATTGTGAGCTATGAAGGTATAGCCATGATACTTGGGACAACGGTATCTGGCAAAGAACTGGTGTACACAATCTTCACCCGCCCAGAACCAGGATTTACCCTCCAAGGACTTACAGTATATGTAATTAGGAATGTGCACACCCGTTTCTTGCCGACTTTCAAAATCATAAAACACATATTTCTCGCAACGATCCTCAGACTTCAAGGTTTCTATAAAACACTGATGGTTTTCTGCATCATGTTCAATTTTTGTTTTACAAACACGGCATTCCTTGGGCCGACATTTATGGGGTTTTGAGGCGACATTCACTGTGTAAGTTTTGTAACACAGGGGACACATTCTTGCAGTGTCACAGGCCGCTTCCATATCGTTGGTCTTGTCGTTAAATTTAGGAATCGTATGCTGAATAAAACAAAATTGGGACCGGTAGTAAGGGTTGCAATCACCACACCTGACAAGTTCTTCGGGTATCGGCCTACAATTGGGGGAGAAACAGACGTTGCAGTGTCCTTCACAAAGATGGCTAAGGATTGAGTGGTAGCTTGTGTAACAGTAGTCGCACAAGTATTTAACCCCCAGAAACCCCTTTAAATTCAAAATACCGTAGTAATGGTTGTCGTGTAAAAACATAAAATAGGTTTTGGGGTTTCTACCTCAGGAGCTTTCAAATTTTAAAAATTTCTTATTTCTCGGACTCCTGTACCAGACAACAATTTTAATACCCAGCAAGTTTTCAAATTTATGAATCTCTGCAAAGGACACTTTTTCATGCTCAGATAATCCAGCCCTGCTCTGAAGGTTGGCCGCTTCACGCATGCATAACTGCGGGTTTTGCATGTACCGGTCTTCCATTAGGCTAAGCAGACAAAAGGTAAAACAGAGCTGATTCCCGTAATTATAAGAAATAATTAAATGCCTCATTTTTTTTCTAACTATTTCATGATTGAGTAGAGCTAATACCTTGCGAGCGCTGCTAGCGTCCCCACTAGATGACCGAACAATCTGAGTGACTAGCATCAGAGACTCATCTGCTAACACACTCACGTGACTCTGAAGAAGATTCTCTATATGCTCAAGAAAATCATCTACATTAATGTTAGAGCCAGTAATCTGTATAAAAATGCTGATAGGTAAGGAATCAGCACGCAATTCTAACTGAACAACATCTTGCGGGTTTAAAGTACCTGAAAATCTAACCAGAATTCTTTGCAGCATCTCATGAATGCTGTTAAATACCTCCTCGTAAGACTCTAGTTTATAGGCGTCGGCAAAATTTAAGGGGTGCCTTATTTCAGTGTGATTAAAAGCCGGTCCGTCGATCTGCTGAAAAATGCTCATCACTAGAGACAGTAGAGGACTCAACCATGCCTGTTACACCTGAAGTAGAGGCGGATGAGGGTTTAGATACCACAGAACCACCGGACAAAACTGGCGCCATTGAAGAGATTGAAGGGGTAGCCACAAATGGCTGTGCAATAGGGTCTGAGGAAGCCGTGACTGAAACAGGGGACAAGACTGAAGCAGAGGGGATAGAGGGGCATACTGAAACAGAGGGACCAGAAGTGGTAGCTACAGATGGGGTTACTAAAGCAGAGGGACCAGAAGGGGGCGAGACTGAAGCAGAAGGGATAGCTACAGGGACTGAAACAGAGGAGACATTGACTGGAACAGAAGTTGCAGTGACCAAGACAGAAATGGAGGGTACAAATGGCATACCTGAAATGGATGTAACCAGAAGGGCAGCCTAGACTGACGTAACCATACTCTGAGAGACAAAAGTTTGAGCACTTTCAGAACCCACAGTGTTTGTTAAACCATGAACCGTTTGAGCATTCACATTTTCGTTCAAAGCCCGCTGAAACCTTTCTAACAAGTTATTTAATGTTTGCATTTCATCAGGAGTGGCTACTGGACGCAGGGTTTCTAAAAGGCCGTCAAGCTGGTCAAAGTCAACGGGAGTGGTAACAGGTGAAGGAACTCTCATGGTAGCTATTATATTATTCATTTGGATCATTTTTTGATTTTGCCAATTAATATATTCCAATTCATTAAAATATCAGGGTGGTGGAGTAGGCATTTTTGGGGGCCGAATAGAAAAACTAAGTTCATTCACCATATTTTGTAATAAACCAGCGTTTTGAGAACTGCTCCCAGCGTCCAAGTCCTCACTTGCGCGCCTTTTCCTGCTTTGACCATTGCCACTCATATTGCCTGACATTATTTGGGGAACACGTTTTCTAAAATAGCGTACAATAAAATAACCTTTTCGCGTATATCTGGAGAAATGAATTAAGAGTTTTGAAAAACCAACGGCACTCGTTCGATTTCAGCCTTCAGCTCAGCAGCCTTAGCCCCAGGATCAATTCTTTCAGGTTCACCGACTATTTGGGTGAGAAGTCCGGGTGATGATACAAACGGCGGTGAATCCTGAGTATCTGAGTCAGTAATGTTGGTTCTGAAAAGACAAGCAAGACTAAGTTTTCTTTAAAAATAAACATTTGCGGCACCCTCGCACAGTTAACTCAATTTACAGGGCTACGTGAAAGAGATGTTCAATAATAGACTGTCCGAGGGTCTCTGCGCCGATTCTAGAGGCTGACTCGATCCTTCGGAAGAATAACCACTCTTCGGAAGCATCGAGTTTTCTGTTAAAAATTATATATTCAACCCCTAGCTCCTTATTTTCCATACACACGATCCTTCGGGTGAAAGTAATACTTACGGGGCTCTTTAGTTTTTTTGTCCGAGGCAGGATTTTTAGTCTCAAAAAGACAATCTGTGGTAGCTATAATTTCTTCCAATTGCGTGCTTGTTAGGTGTAAAGAAGAATACAGGTCGGCCTCCGATTCTTCTACAATTAAGATATAAAGACCTAAGTTTGTACGTCCTTAAAGACATTTAAAAGTAATCAGCCTGAACGTTCTTATAAGTAATAAGTTTGTACATTACTAAGTAATCAGCATGAAACGTACATTGCCATTCAAAAAGTAATAAGTTTGTACATACTTAAAGACATTAAAACTATTAAATCTAGGTGGTCTTATAACCGATTTAAAAGTACAGCCGAAAGAAGAATTTACTCACTTTTAGAGCAACCAACCGGCCAGAACTCGGATTTATAAAAGAATATCATTTCATCAGTTTGAAGAGAGACACAATCATTAACAGCACATATTTCGATAATCTACACTTAACAACAATCGTATTTTTTCCATTGTCTGTCTGTGGAAGAAAAAGTAAAAATGCCTACCTTATGGAAAGCTCTCCGAGGCACTTGTAAGCTAAAAAAGATTGCGTGGCGGTAGAGGGCTAAGCAGAACACTTTATGGAGCACCTTGGGCTCTGTACCACCTTGGAAGGTGAAACACCTGGGAGAAAGCTCATAGGTGCGGAATTGCTGATGTTCATCCTCTATCGGGGCGGGGGCCCTTTGTAGCGGGAAAGTAGCCTCATTCAAACACTCACCGCTGTACGGGTAACATCTAAGAAATCGGAAAAAGTGCCCCTTTATGTATTACCGAGAGATCGTTTCGTAGATCGCCACGTGTATTTTAAAGTTGATATAAATGGGGGTACATGCAAACCATAAGAAACGAGGTCAACTTTGACATTTACACAATTAACACGGCTAAAATACAGTATCAGAATGAGCCATGTTTGTACTCGGCATATAAATAACTTTTTATCAAGTACGTACCATAGACAGCGCGAAACCCCTGTGCTCAACGCGGAGGTTTTTAATAACTTTTCATTGTGCATTTTGGTATATAAGAGTGAGTCGTTAGTGGAAAATATTTCATCTAATAATATTGTTCACAGGGCAGCCGAATGTAAAAAGGCTTTGACATTTAACCGATTAACGATTTAACAAAGAGCACGGTCTTATGAGTTTTAAAGGCACCTTATATTCTTTATTTTCAAACCCAGTTGAATGGTCCAAGTTTGTACTCAGAATATAAACAACTTTTTATCAAGTACCATAGACAGCTGAGCGTTGTGCTCAACGCAGAAGTTTTTAAAAGATCATTGTGTATTTCGGTATATAAGAGAGATTCGTTAGTAGGAAGTAGATCATCTAATAACTTTGTTTTCAGATCAGTTGACATTTATCACTTTTTTTTTAAAAAGTCTTGTGATTAAGTATGCAGAGCCAAAGCTGAAATAACTTTTTATCAAGTACCATAGACCGCGAGAAACCGCTGAGCGTTGTTCTCAATGCAGAAGTTTTTAATAACTTTTCTCGCAAGCTTTTAAAGTTCATTGTGCATTTTGGTATGTAAGAGAGAAATGAAAATATTTCATTTAATAATATTGTTCACAGAGAGGCCGAATGTAAAAAAGTCTTTTTGACATTCATCGCTTTCATCGCATCCATTATTCTTTTATTTTCTGGTTGGTAACACCAAAGGCGATGCATAGGTGGCTTATTAAAAAGCAGACATCGTCAACCTCTGTCCCTCCGCAAGCTGCAGGCTCCACGGTGGAACCCAGCACCGCTGCTACCAGCACAGAGCACAGCGCACCCATGTCAGGAACTGACACTCCAAAAGATGTAGATAAGCCTACACAATCCTCCAGCTGTGCGCCCGTGTCGGGTACTCCAAACCTCTGCCTTCAACAAAATATACAGTCCGGTCTGCCTGACTTAAATATGGATAGCCCATCCCAGCCCATTTTAATTAATTATCCCGATCACGCATTCGGAAAGACACTCTGATGTTTTAGTGTAAGCTGGTATCAGTCTCGTCCATGGCTTGAATATTCTGTTGTCCGTGATGCCAGCTTTTGCTTTGCCTGCCGCAAATTTAGTGTTTTCAATTCGGACCGCGAGGACATATTCAACAAACACGGCTACACTAATTGGAAAAAAGCTCTAGAAAAAGACGGCGTCGGCTTCCACAAACACGTGTCTAGTATCCCGCACGTCAGAGCCGTGTCTGCAGGGCAAGAGTATCGGCGCCGGCCAGAGTCGGGTGAAAGCATAATTTAACTACTGGGTTCAGCCCAGATAGAAAAGAATGGATATTATGTGAAAAGCATTGGTGAGGCCGTTCAGTTCCTCGCAGTCAATGAACTGGCTCTGCGTGGTCACAATCACGTAGGTGGGGAGGACGGACTTTTCCTTAAGTTCTTTGATTACACAATCAAAAAAGATGCCAAACTTGCAGAAATTGTAAAGTACATCCCAGACAACGCAAAATAACAACAACAACAACAAGATTTATTTCTATAGCACATTTTCATACAAACAGTAGCTCAAAGTGCTTTACATAATAAAGAATAGAAAAATAAAAGACACAATAAGAAAACAAAATAAATCAACATTAATTAACATCGAATAAGAGTAAGGTTCAATGTCCAGGGGGGACAGAAAAACAAAAAAACTCCAGACGGCTGGAGAAAAATAAAATCTGTAGGGATTCCAGACCATGAGACCCCCCAGTCCCCTCTGGGCATTCTACCTAACATAAATGAAACAGTCCTCTTTGGATTTAGGATTCTCACGGAAGGACTTGATGATGATGATGGTCACGTAGAGTTCTGCCTTTTAATCCATCCATCATTGTTGGAGCATCATGAAGCTTTGAGTAGGTGGAGGTGGCGCAGGCCACCACCACAAAGAAACCGGAAAAAGAAACAGAAGAGAAAGTAGGGGTCAGTACGGATTTTAGAGCCACCATGAATAGTTATTATGATAAAATGAACATACAGATTATCAGGATTAAGTTAAATTGAAGTTATAGAAAGGCCATGTTACAGTAATGTGTTTTCAGCAGTGTTTTAAAGTGCTCTACTGTATCAGCCTGGCGAATTTCTATTGGCAGGCTATTCCAGATTTTAGGTGCATAACAGCAGAAGGCCGCCTCACCACTTCTTTTAAGTTTTGTTCTTGGAATTCTAAGGAGACACTCATTTGAAGATCTGAGTTTACGATTTGGAATATAAGATGTCAGGCATTCTGATATATAAGATGGCGCGAGATTATTTAAGGCTTTATAAACCATAAGCAGAATTTTAAAGTCAATCCTGAATGACACAGGTAACCAGTGTAGTGACATCAAAACTGGAGAAATGTGTTCAGATTTTCTTTTCCCAGTTAGGATTCTAGCAGCTGCATTCTGCACTCGTTGCAAACGATTTATGTCTTTTTTGGGTGGTCCTGAGAGGAGTGCGTTACAGTAATCTAGTCGACTGAAAACAAACGCGTGAACTGATTTCTCAGCATCTTTCAAAGATATAAGAGGTCTAACTTTACTTATGTTTCTTAAGTGAAAAAATGCTGTCCTAGTGATCTGATTAATATGCGATTTAAAATTCAGATTACAGTCAACAATCACCCCTAAACTTTTTACCTCTGTCTTGACTTTTAATCCTAATGTATCCAGTTTATTTCTAATAGCCTCATTGTATCCATTATTGCTAATCACTAAGATTTCAGTTTTCTCTTTATTTAACTTGAGAAAATTACTATTCATCCATTCTGAGATACAAGTCAGACATTGTGTTAGTGAATCAATAGAATCAGGGTCATCAGGTGCTATTGATAAGTACAGCTGTGTGTCATCAGCATAGCTGTGGTAGCTCACGTTGTGCCCTGAGATAATCTGACCTAACGGAAGCATGTAGATTGAGAAGAGCAGCGGACCCAGGATAGAGCCTTGTGGAACACCATATTGGATATCATGTGTCTTTGAGTTGTAATTACCACAACTAACAAAGAATTTTCTCCCTGCCAGGTAGGATTCAGACCAATTTAAGACACTGCCAGAGAGGCCCACCCATTGACTAAGGCGATTTCTAAGAATATTGTGATCAATGGTGTCAAATGCAGCACTCAGATCTAAGAGGATGAGAACAGATAAATGGCCTCTGTCTGCATTTACCCGCAAGTCATTTACTACTTTAATGAGTGCAGTTTCTGTGCTGTGATTTGTTCTAAAACCGACTGAAATTTATCAAGAATAGCAGGTTTATTGAGGTGGTCATTTAACTGCATAATGGCTGCCTTCTCTAGAACTTTACTTAAGAAAGGCTACACTACTGGCTGGCCAGTGGGCACAACTGACCCTCACGAGTAGTAATAACTCACATATTTTCATGTTTTTTTGCTCTAGTTTTATGTAATTTTGTGCTAGTATTGTAACGAACAGTTAGTGCAGACTACAGCTGAAGATCTGAAGTGAATGCGAGAAGCTGGTGAGTTGTTTATTAACATATTTTTGTGATTTTGAGTTTGTATAATTAGTGTATGTCAGGGGGCTTTTTGCATATCGGCTTATTTTACAATATAAACTTTGAAGTAAACTTAGTAAAGTAAAATTAGATTTTTGGAGGATTTGTTTTCCAACTTTAATTACTGAGCAATGAATTCAATGAGTGTTTTCGTAATTTCAGTTCACACAAACAGGACTTTGCGCTGTTTACGTCACCACACTCTTACAACGTTGAGAATGCGCCTGAGAATATCCAAATGGAGTTGATTGAACTGCAGTCAGATTCTATTCTGAAGAGAAAATACAACAAAGCTGGTGTGCCAGGCTTGTATGCTTACCTGTCACCCTCGTACGTGCAGATCCGTAATGTCACGCTTGGGTCACAGATTTGCACAGAGACACAAGTGGTTGCAGAAAACAGGAATTTTATTCAAACACTGCAAACAAACATTTGGTTTTTTAATGCTTAAATGTGCTCCATGACAAGTCAGAGATGACAGTTCTGCTAGGAGCAGAGAATGTCAGAGAGAGAGAAAGAGAGATAAAAGCAAATAATCAATTCCAAAACTGACAGGCGCTGCACAGGGCTTTTAAGTCGTCGGAGTACCGCGCAAGGTTTGTATTACGCGTTACAGTGCAAAGATAAGGAGCAATGTGAGCGTAGTCAGTGTTTCAGGGGTTGTGGTTTTCCCAGGGGCGTCTGTATCTTCTTGGGGTGCGATCAGCCCTCCAGCTCACAGTAAGATGCCATCGAGAGTACTATGTTCAGAAGCACTTACCTTTATGAGCAATTGTTTTCGTTAATGAAAGCTACCAACGAGCACCTTTCATCCCTCATAAAAGTTGCAGCTGCACAAGACTTCAAGCCTGATATTGACAAACTGGTTACTAACAAGAGATGCCAAGTGTCGGGACAAAAGAAATAGATCTCACACTGTAAGACTTCTATATAAGGACCTAGCTAAGAGGACAAGACTCTAATTGTACGCTGTAGTATGGAGATTGTATGGAAATAAATTGCTTTTCTTTAAACTTGAAGTTTTACATTTTTTAAAGTTTTCAGTATTGGAAAGAAAGCTACAGTAACTTTGTATAATAGTATTTGCTACAGTGCGGCCCACTGACGCAGGTATGGCAGTCGAAGCGGCCCACCAATGGTAGTGAGTTTGACATGCCTGATCTATATGTCGCACTGTCTTTGTTTTAATCTGTGAGTGCGTTGGCAAGGGCAGGACTAAATCAAATGTAATTAAGTAGTGACTGGAAATAACTTCATTTAATGGAGTATTATTTAAATGTTGAATTTCAACTTTGTAAGTTTTAATTAAATCTAATGTGTGGTTATGATTATGAGTTGTACATTTAACAATCTGATAAAATCCTACTGAATTTAACAAATAAGTAAAACAATTGCTAAAAGTGTCAGTTTCCACATCAATATGTACATTAAAATCCCCCATCAGTACTACGTAATCATAATTTATAGCCAAATCAGATAACAAATTGCTAAATTCAGTCATGAACAATGAATATGGCTTTGTTGGTCTGTAGACTAGCACTATAATTGTGTTGGAATCTGTTTTAATATTTAAAATGAATACCTCAAAGGATGTAAAGTCACCTAAATATTTAGAAGTGATTTGCATTTTGTTACAATGAATTATTCCAAGGCCTCCTCCTCGACCAGAATCTCTAGACTTATGAAGGAACGAGTATCCATCTGGTGACGCCTCAGCTAGGGGAACAGTGTCATATTTACTAAGCCAGGTTTCAATGAGAAGACACAGATCAGATTTTGTACTTCATATATTATTATTTACCAAAAAAGCTTCAGTGCCAAGAGAGCGAATGTTCAATAAGCAGCATTTAAAGCTGCATGCTTCTTTCTAAACTGCTGATATTTTGATTGTTTTAATTTAAAGTAAATTTCTATTACAGATGCCCCTGGTGGAGGAGCTGACTTTATCCCTTGGTCTAATTATACACCTTATTTTTATGACAATTCATTATAAAAATTTCATTTTCAAGCAGGTCAGATTTAATTTAATTTTTTTATTTTCATATTCTGTGTAACCCTGACCTGCACGGTGACCCCTAAATGTTTAGTAGAGTACTGGAAATGGAAGAACAAAAGATTGTAAATGGAAGGGGCAAAATGACGATCAGGGCTGAATTATGAAGAAAGGAAAAATCAGTTTGGTGATGAAGTGTGACAGAGGATTGATTCTAAATTAAAGAGGTGGACATTGACAATAAAAAGGGCCATTTTAATAAAGCCAGCGGTCAGCGTGGACAGTCCATTAGAACTCTGACCTTAACGGTGACCTTATGGCATTTATTGTAATTCCAGAATTTTACTTTGAATTCCAACACATTCTATCCAGTCACATGAGATCTTTACTATCAGTGTCTCGTCAGCACAGCTCCTGATTAGTTCTTGTTAATTGTCTGTGTTGTGCTCCGCCCCCAGTCCCGTTACACACTCCCAGATTTCCTCACTCATTTTCCTTTCTCTCCTTTCAGACTTCTGTCCCCTCACATTGGACATCAACACGGCAAACAGAGACCTCCGTCTGTCTGAAGGGAATAAGAAGGTGACATGTGAGGGGACAAAGACTGAATATCCTGATCATCCTGAGAGATTTGACAAGTGGTCTCAAGTTCTGTGCACAGATGCTCTGACTGGGAATCACTGTTACTGGGAGCTGGAGTGCAATGGAGACTTCATGAAGATTGGAGTTGCATATGAAGGACTAAGCAGGAAAAGAAGATGGCGGGGAGTCCGTCCTTGGATACAATGACAAGCACTGGGGTTTGCAGTGCTGTGTGTCACAATAACTGGCAGAACGTAATCAGCGCCACCTACAGCCCCCATAATAGGGGTGTATCTGGACTGGCCTTCTGGCTCATTGTCATTTCATAGCGTCTCACACACAATGACCCTCCTGCACAGGTTCAACACCTCCTTCACTGAGCCCCTCTATCCAGGGTTTGGTCTTCACTCCAGTGTAACAATCAGCTATCTGACACCATGTGACCACTGACCAGTACCCTCCACCGGTCTCTTGATGTCCCCACAAGCGTAGGTCATCTTTGTGTTTGTAGTTTGGGGACAAAATGAATTTCACAGGATTTGGGGTGGGACAGAACGTCTGTGACTGAATTTGGTTTGGTGTTGAGAATACAGGGTGGATGCGGCTGTCATGGCCTCCATTGTTATTGGATTTGAGGAGCCAATCAGCTCTGTGTGTGTTATAGTGAGGGGCGGGTGTGACAGAGTAATGTGGATGTAGCAGCAGTTAAGTGTTTGGTGTGCAGTGCACAGTGAAATATATAAGCGTTTGTTTTAGAAATGTCATAAAGAGATGGCTGAAATGGTCAAGTAACCAAGCAGAATGTTTCAGGTGGATGCCGAGTAGGGAACTGGAACTCTGTGATGTTCTTTCATGCCGCTAGTAAGTCTTGCCAGTTTGCATGTATACAGTTTTTATAACAGGATATGTGCTGAATTCAAGTGATATTGAAGAACAAGGACATTATGGAGAAAGAATTTAATCTTAGGGTGGTTGTCAGTCAGTCAGTCATTACCCATCCTGCTATATCCTAGCACGGAGTAATGGGGGTCTGCTAGAGCCAATCCCAGCCAGCATAGGGCGCAAGTCAGGAACAAATCCCCGGGCAGGGCACCAGCTCACTTCAAGGCACACACACACACCAAGTACACACTAGGGACAATTTAGGATCACCAATGCACCTAACCTGCATGGCTTTGTGGGAGGAAACCGGAGCACCCGGAGGAAACCCACGCAGACACGGGGAGAATCCGGGAAGTGAACCCAGGTCTCCTTACTGCGAGGCAGCAGTGCTACCACTGCGCCACCATGCCATCCTTAGGCTGATTGTGTTCTAATCTAAAGTACCTCGTGTCTTTATACCAATCAGAGAAAAATATTCAAGCATTAATTCAGCACCGTTATGCAAATTCAGTCGTTTATAAAATGGTCCTCTGCCCCTTCTTTTTGACCATTCCCTAACAGACTACTGTGATGAATGTTTCATCTTTGGCACTTTCTGAGGAGTAAATTAAAAATGCAATGGACGGGTTTCCTCCTGCCTGATTACTGCCTCAAAGGGGTTTTATCAGACTTGTCCTAGTAGACAAAAAGTTTCATTCTTTAATTAATAAGTTGATTTCTTCCACAGGGGGCACATCAGACCTACAGATACTTGTCTGACCAGAAGGGTCCCCATGTTGATTCACAACACATGACCCCGAGTGTCATTGAAAGTCAACTGTTTAAAATTCTGCTGGAGCAGCACTGCTGAAAGGCACTATATAGACTAAGTATCAGGAGCTCTGGAATAGTGGCTATGTGTAGGACAGAGTGATAGATGGGACTACTATAGAGTGTCCCCCCTCCATTGGTCACTCAAGGGGTCCATCATTTCTGAATCAATCCACGAGGACTCACAGGTCAGTCAGGTGTCAGCCATACTGACAAGACGTTTGTTCTACTGAGTCACTTGACGTCACATTAGACATTCAACTTCACCACCTTCTTCTTCTTGTTTCCAGATTTGTCAATTCTGCTATTCTGGAAACCAACACATTCGGAGTATAGAGTGTCCTTCACACACCACCACAGGATATACTGACATGGCGCAAAGTGACATCCATTATATTTTTAGGTTAATTTATCAAATTATCAGCTGTGTCAGCGGAGATCCCTGTGTGTTTCTGCTTTGTCTTCCCTTTTTCTCTTATATGTCAGACAATAAAATCAGTTCATTTCATTTTCATTGTGTTCTGCATTCATTATGGTGTCCCATTTCTCATAATATTATTATTATTTTAAAAAATATTCCTTCTATACATTAATTGATATTCTTCATAACTGTGGTCCCCCGGGCTAACCCTAAAATGCTGTTGTGATTACCTCTTCAGGTCTTAAACATTTCTCTTTGAACCCTGAATGTTTCATTTTATTTGTATTTAGATCTTCTTAAAATTCCCACTTTTGGACTCACCCTTGCCACACAGCTGATGAATGTGATTGGTTTGTAAAGACTTTTATAAATGATAACCTAAATTAGTGTAAAAATCTTATAAAGCAAGTCTACATTGGTCTGTCATGTGATGGCTCTCTTTTTAGGCTTCTGTCCTCCTCGACTGTCCCTCCCCAGTATCTGATTGGACAGCATTGGCTGTCAGCTGACATCACTAAATGACTTCTTCATTATCAGAGTTAAGAACGGCTGTCTGCACTCAGCCCAGATGTCAGCCATTAGATGACATCCCAGAGACGGTACAAGTTCATGACTACTCGGATAAGGCCCCATCTCCAAAGCTCTGAAACAAAAATATTCCCCTCATTGTCAGTGGCACCTCCTGGTAGTTGGCACTGCACTGTGGATTTGATTTCACTTCTCCATTTTTTATTATTACATTGAATTGTTTCAGTTGTGATCTGTGGTTGAAGTTGTTATCACCACACAGTACTGTTGCTACCTCATTCTGTTGTCTGCTGTTTGTATTCACTGGTGCAGAGATGATCAGTCCCTGTATGGCTGACGTCCTAGCAGTACAGTTTCTGAGTCCTTCATGAAATCTTAAGTGTTGCTGATGATGGCTGATACATGCGGACCACTTTCAACATTCAGAACAGATAAGAGGCTTACCACAAGTAAGCCAGTCATTTATGACTATGAAGGCCACTGCTGTCTGAACAGCGTTAACCACATTTAGGACAACAATGAGGTTTTTTCCTGCGCCTATAAGTTGTTGAAGAAGATTCTTGCTGTTTGTGAAATATTTGTTGTATTCCAGTGTGAATTCATATGTGGCTCTGAGGTGACCTTACATCTACGATCTGTTTGCCACTTTCAGTGTTTTCTCCACTATTCTTATGTGCTTATTAACTACTTTCAACTGGAGTCCTTTACCGCATTCAAAAGATTTTTCTTTTTTTTTTTTGCCTGAGGAGTTAATGGAAAGATCATTTGACATTTCTGAGAAAGGCTTTAGTCCAATATGACTTTACGTGTATCTCCAAACACTTTTTCTGGAAGAGTACCATTTAGCACATTCAGAACAGGTGTACTGCTTCTCTCCAGTGTGAATTCTCATGTAATCAATAAGAGTCATGATGTCTGAGAAAATCTTACCACAGTCAGAACAGCTGTTTCTTACCAGAATTAATTATTTTATGATCGTGAAGAGAACTGTTATATGAGAATCGTATTCCAGATTCAGTACAACTTTAAGGCTTCTCTTCAGTATGACTTATGCTTATACAGAGAAGTAAGGTGGGAGAATTGTTTGCCACATTCCAAGTAAAGGTGAGGTTTCTCTCCGGTGTGAAGTCTGATGTGTCTCTTTAGGGTGCTTTGTTGTGAGAACTGCTTATCACATTTAGGACAACAATAAGGTTTCTCTCAATTATGAGTTCTGATATGGCACTGAAGTGTGCTTAAATATAAGAATTGTTTCTCACATTCAGAACAGCAATGTGATTTGTCTTCAGTATGGATTTTGGCAAGTGGATAAATACCTTTCTGACTTGTATAACATTTGCCATATTCAGAAAATACATACTGCATTTTCACATTAGTGGGAGTTTGTGTGTTTAATTGAAAAGAGCTTATGTTTAAAACCTTTTTCCACATTGAGAACAGCAATATGGTTTCTCTCGAGTATCAATTTCTGTGTGCATTTGAAAACTGAGTTTGTTTCAAAATTTTTCGGCACGTTCTGGGCAATAATGAGGTTTTACTCATGTGTGGATTCTTCTGTGTCTCTGAAGACTGCTTCTCAATGAGAATGACTTACCACATTCTGGACAACAATGAGGTTTTTCTCCTGTGTGGATTCTTCTATGCCTCTGAAGATCGCTTATACATGAGAACGACTTGCCACATTCTGGACAACAATGAGGTTTTTCTCCTGTGTGGATTCTTCTATGCCTCTGAAGATAGCTTCTCCTTACGAACGACTTACCACATTCTGAACAGCAATGAGGTTTTTCTCCTGTGTGGATTCTTTCGTGGTTCTGAAGATAGCTTTTCGTTGAGAATGACTTACTACATTCTGGACAGCAATGAGGTTTTTCTCCTGTGTGGATTCTTCTGTGGATCTGAAGATTGCTTTTCGTTGAGCATGACTTTCCACATTCTGGACAGCAATGAGGTTTTTCACCTGTGTGGATTCTTATGTGGTTCTGAAGATTTATTTTGCTTGAGAACGACTTACCACATTCATGACAACAATATGTTTTTTCTCCTGTGTGAATCTTCCTATGCTTATTAAGATCACTTTTGTGTGTGAATTGTTTGCCACATTCCAAACAACATTTTTTTCCAGTATGAATTTGGATTTCTTTCTCCACTTGCTGTCGATCAGTTTCAATGGTTTCTGTCTGTGTTACTCCAGTAGCAGGGAGAGAACTGCACTGCAAAAAGGCTGCTGTAAGGTTTTCTGATCCTCTTGCTGATTTCTTCATACCTTTCTCTTTGTACTGAAGGGAGGGTTGACCAAATGAAGGTGGACAGAAGCTGCCATTCTTCTGTAAATCTGAAAGAACACAAACATTTTAAATATTGTTTTTTCCCCTGACACCTTTATCCAAGATGACTCACAACATTTGAGACACAATTGGTTACATTTCTCTTGGTCTTCCAACTGGAGCACAGGCAGGTCATGTGACTTGCTCGAGTTTGATGTCCAAATTCCTAACCACTACCCACCTTTTAAAATAAATGAAACAGTACAAGTAAAGGGGTGGCACACTGGTTGGAGTTCCTTCCTCACACTGAGGTGCCATTTATGTTCTTGCCACTCTATGTGTGGTCTTTACATATTCTGCTGCTGTCTATTCAATTTCTCCACCTTTCTCTCATATGGGAATGACAGGCCTGATCTGATTAATTGATGACAAATTAAAATCAGCAAATTTTCACTCCAAATGACTTGACCAGCAATTAGCTGATCTTAACATCTGATCTTGAATGATAAAAAGCATGTAAGACAAAGTTCCAACACTACCAAAATACAGAAACACGTCCTCGCCAATCTAACAGTTTTGTTGCCTTCGTACAAGAGATAACAAATTTGCGGTTTGTAATATTTTTCTACAAAAAAAGTTACTCATGGAGGATTCTCTGCTAACACTTTCAACAATAAAAACCTTACTCAACATCTGAGAAGTCAACACAAAAGGGAACTGGTGTGAAGAACGAGCTGTTCAAAGGCTGAGGCGACCAGCAAGCTTAGTCTAGCCTAGTCACCTACTCCCACTCGGCCTCCAATAATGACAGCACTTAGAAAACTCAACCTTATAATACTGACTGCAAGAATACCAAAGACTTACTGTACCTGACAAAAGTCTTGTCGCTTGTGTACAAATTGACCTGAAATGCCTCTAAAATATATTTCTAATCAAGATTTTGTTACAAGAAATGGGTCATTTTAATCCCATCAGCTTTTGTAATAATGTTTCAGTGCAAAACGAAACTGACAAAAAGTATTCTAATATTCACAGCTTGGTAAAGCCCATTGAGTCAATTTTTGTCAAGACATAAGTGTTGTCGCCTTGTCATATGAGCTTCACCTGTGACTAATAATGGATCAATGAGGTCTCAGGTGTGTATAAAATGAACCCCAGTACACTAGACCTTCACATCAACTGCAACTAGACCTCTGCAAACATGCCTAAGATTCACCCTGAGACTGAAGTGTTGATTATCAAGAGGCTGAAGACCAAATCCACTGCTGATGTGGCAAACACCTTCAATGTGTCTCAGCATCAAGTTCAGAGGATAAAAAAAAATTTGAAGAGACTGGAGACGTTTTTGACAAGCCCAGGTCAGTAAGACCCCACAAGACAACTGCTCGAGCGGACCGTTTGTTGGCTCGAAAATCCAGGGCCAGCCCATTTTCCACTGCAGCAGAGCTCCACGAGACCTGGTCACCTGAAGTCCCTGTGTCAACCAGAACAGTTTGTCGGATTCTGTCTCGAAATGGCCTCCATGGTCGAATCAGTGCCCATAAGACAGCACTAAACAAAAGACAATTAAAAAATCGTGTGGCATTTGCTGAGGTCCACAGCCTGCTAAAAGGATGGACACTGGAAAAGTGGCAGAAGGTGGATTTTTCAGATGAATCTTCTGTTGAATTACACCACAGTCACAGCAAATATTGCAGGAGACCTACTGGAACCCACATGGAGCCGAGATTTACCCAGAAAACAGTGAAGTTTGGTGGAGGCAAAATCATGGTCTGGGGTTACATCCAGTATGGGGGTATGTGAGGGATCTGCAGGGTGGAAGGCAACATCAATAGTCTAAAATACCAAGAAATCTTAGCTACCTCTTATATTCCCAACCATAAAAAAGGCCAAATTCTGCAGCAGGATGGTGCTCCATCGCATACTTCTATCTCCACATCAAAGTAGCTTAAAGCGAAGAAGATCAAGATGCTCCAGGATTGGCCAGCCCAGTCACCAGATATGAACATCATTGAGCATATGTGGGGTAGGATGAAAGAGGAAGCATGGAAGATGAAACCAAAGAATATTGATGAACTCTGGGAGGCATGTAAGACTGTTTTCTTTGCTATTCCTGATGACTTCATCAATAAATTGTATGAATCCTTGCCACACCGCATGGCTGCAGTCCTACAAGCTCATGGAAATCATACAAGATATTAAATTTGGATCTCACAGCACCACTACTTAATTTGCTGACATATTTTTGGATTTGCAGTAAAGTTGTTCATTTTCTGTATAGGCGACAAAACTTTTGTCTTGCCCAAATTTGACCTTTCTGTCTTGATTAAATGATAAATCTTTTTTCAATGAAACTAAATTATTTCAGTGCATTAAACATCATTTAGGAGGGCTTTAGCTTTTCATATGAGCTATTTCAAACACCAGTTGATTAATTAAAAGTCAGGATAATAGCAGGAGTTTCTACAAAATCAAGAAGCGACAAGACTTTTGTCAGGGACTGTAGATATGACAGCAAAAACAGTGGAATTCGTAAGCCTGGACAACCAGCCACTTTCAGTTCTGGAAGATGTCACCTTGTAGTTCATTTAGATCCTCAATTCCATCTGCCAGTGAGTGTTTGTTGACTGATTTATTTGTATTATTAATTAACCTGGCATTAGCTATTTTAACTAAAATCCCTTTTATTAACCTTCCAGTGAATGTGTATATAGATGGGAGGAAATGGATGCAGAGTTTTACTGCGCTGGTACATAAATATAAATTGTTATCAAATGGACGTCGATTAGTTAGAAATTGTAATCAGCCCTGTTATTGGCTGGTTGGGTAGAATAGTATGTGCCTAATTTTTGGACCTTAATAAAATAATATTTATTATGCATAATAAGCATTGAGTGTGAATAGTCACTATACAGTTACGAATTTTGTAACAGACATTACTATCCCCAAATTAAACAATGGTACAAGGACACGTTTTTCACAGACGACTGCAAATCTCAAACACATAAACTGCTCAGTGCTGGTGTCTTGACCACACAAGACGCACTCGGAGTGACAGACGACAGCCGAGAGATCCAAAGAAACTCTCCGCCAACAGAACTGCAGAATTCACAAAGAAATTGTCAATAAAGATAAAAACGATATTTGAGTCCGCAGCATCAGAGGTGAATCTTTATGTTTGTGAACCTTAAACCACAAGAGATGCTGGGCCACTGGCTTTCTGGAGGACCAATAAAAGTCGTCGTCCTGCCTGTGCCCTCCTTATACGAGTGGGGACAGCGAGGGTCTGCTCAGTATGGCAGCACACGTCATGGATGACAGGAGGACCAGACTGTCCTCAGAACATGCAGAGATCCTTATAATCTTAGATAAGAATCTGAAGCATTCAGTAAGACTGTGTCGATTTCTTCTTGTCGAAGTCGATGTCTACAAATATCTAGTTGAACATTTTATTTTATTAGAAATGGGGAGTATGATTAAGACACGCCTTTTGTTTTGTTCCATTATGTGTGCATTATGGGTAAATGTTCTTTGCGTATGCTGTATGCGGCAGCACTTTATTATGGAATGTGAAGTTTTTGCATAGCTAAAAATAAATTTATTATAAAAAAAAAAAAACTCAGTATTATTATTATTATTGATATCAGCAGATCCTAATGGATTGGAATGGATGATCAATATCAGCTCTAAAGACTCTGATAAGAGTCTATCTACTCAATCATGTGCCTGAATTGGGGTTTTCTCTTCTTTATTGTAATATATTTGATGATATTTACATCCACTAGAACAGGGGTTCTCAAACTCGGTCCTGGGGGACCCCTGGGGCTGCAGGTTTTTGTTCCAACCAGATTCCTAATCAGTGACAACACCTTATAGCACTGATCTCATTTAATTAGCTGGTTTTATTTATTGTTTATTCTTCAGTACATTCAGAAAAGCACAGCAGCATGAAACATTTCTTATAAATATTTCTGTTTTTGCTATGAATTTAAATGCTTAACTCTCTTTTTATTATATTTCTCCCTTTCTCTGTGCAGTTTCTTCCCTTCATTGAATCTTAATAATGACAATTAAAAACAAGCAGAGCAGAAACCCAAGCAAACCACACTCAATCACAAGGTAGTAAATAACGGATTAATTAAACAGTTAGAACATCTAGAAAAGTAGAATGACAATCACGATGAAAAAACTGTTAAAAAGAAAAAAATACATATAACTGCTTAGTACATTTTACTACTTTTTTTTTTTTTACAAAAGTTAGTTTTCTAATTTGTATAATTCTCTCAAAACAGGGAATCTGGGAAACAACAGTTCACTTAATTAGCACATGAGTCCAATTAAAAACAGAGGCTGGTTGGAACAAAAACCTGCAGCCACAGTGGGCCCCAAGTTCTGTGTTTAAGGAACAATATATTAATTAGAAAACTAAGTTTGCTAAATATATATATATATATATATATATATATATATATATATATATATATATATATATATATATATATATTAAAATGTACCAAGCAGTTATATACAGTAGGAATAATGCATTTTTTCTTTTAACAGTATTTTCATCTTGATTTTCATTGTACTTTTCTAGGTGTTGTAATTGTTTAATTAATCCATTATTTACTAATTAGTGGGTCTGACTCTAAAGTAGCTGCAGCCTATAGATAGATAGATAGATAGATAGATAGATAGATAGATAGATAGATAGATAGATAGATAGATAGATAGATACTTTATTCAGTGTTTGCCTGGGTGTCTGCTCTGCTCGTTTTAAGTTGTCATTATTAAGATACAATGAAGTGGGGAAAACTGCACAGAGAAAGGGCAAAGTATAATGAGAGTATAAAGAGAGTTAAGCATTGAAATCTAAAGCAAAAGCAGAAAAATTTATAAATGTCTTATAAATGTAAAAATCATGCTGCTATGGTTTTCTGAATGTCAAATAAAAGAAAAAAAAAATACCAGCTAATAAAATGAGATCAGTGCTATAAGGTGTTGTCACTGATTAGCAATCTGGTTGGAACAAAAACCTGCAGCCACAGGGGTACCCCAGGACCGCCGTTGAGAACCCCTACTCTAGAACCTAATTTGGACTAATAAATAAACACACAAATATATCCGCTTGTGTTAGGGGGTACAGTGTTTAGCTCAGCTGCTTTATTGTTCAGGTGTCCTGGGGTCAAATCCTGCACATAGTTGTTCTACACAGGGGCTCTGAATGGCGTTTCTGGTTATTCTGGTTCTTCTTGTCATCCACAAAAACATGCAGGTGAAGTGGAGTGGTGACTCCAAATTGGCCCTATGTGACTGTGGGAGACGCAAGGGCCCAAGATCATCTGCAAGTGAAGATTTTACACCACTGCCAACTTGTCCAGGCAATGCTGCCCCAGCAAGTTCAGGCTGAGAGCAGAACACAAGATGCTGAAAGAAGACCCTGAGACCCCCTGAATGTCATCATGGCTCGTACAGGTAGCTCTTGTCACTGTTAACGTCAAAGTGCACAAGATAACCATTAGAAAGACGAGGCACATATTAGGTGAGCACTGGCTTGAGCAAATTATCTATGATTTAGTACACGGGGTGAGGAATTGATCCTTATTTATTTCTTTCTTTTGGTGGACATTTCTACCCTAACTGCCACGCAATTTTAGAAATATACAAGTCTTTAACAAAACATGATTTTTTAAATTAGCAATGAACGTAAAGCGCTGTTGACCTAACATACATCACAGCTTCAGTCGAAGCCTCATGTTGTTCAAGTCATGTGCTGAACACTTTAGATTTTTCCTTATTCACTCAAGTTTTTCTAATTTATTATTTACTAGCAAAATACCCGCGCTTCGCAGCGGTGAAGTACTGCATTCAAATTTTTATTAAGAAGAAAATTAAACCTTTTTAAACTGTGGGACAATATGCCAATAATTATTTGTTAAGGATCTCTTTGTATACCATGTTGTCAGTTCGGCCCTCCAGTTGTAATATGACCAAGCTGTGCGCTGAGCTTACTCTTGAGCATGTAACATACAGTTGGCCATGTGAACAGTAATCTTGTCTCAAATCTAACAGCTTGGATTGCTGCTGTCATAATCGGTTTGAGTTTCATGGTTTGTTTCAATTACGACGGTATTTGTAGGACTTGTGTTGAAGTGACATTTGGCATCTGTCAAGCGTTGTAAGCACACAACCGGTTTCATCGATAAAATCACATCCAGCTTTTGAGAGTTTAAACATTCATAAACATCAAAGTGTCCACTACTGAAATCGTCACCTGTCAATCTAAGATGTTTAAGAGGCATTGGCGGTTGTCGAAAGGTGTAAAATATTTGGCCATTTCGGTACACTTGAAAGCGACAACCGAACAATTCAGCAGCAGCCATCAACTCACATGCAGAACCATAGATGAAGGGCTTAAGAATTTCACTCTTCTAGTGCTCCTGTGTAGTCTAATTATCTCCTGTACTGTCATCAGTCCACACTTTGAACCTGTCCCAGTCATTCAATACATAAGACAGAATGTTCCTCCAGATATCAAGAGTGAGCCTGATATGGCCGTGCAATATGTAACAAAGAGAATGGAAAAGGCAGGTGCCATCTCCGGTCATGGAAACCACTGAGTAAGTGACAGTTCTTTGATCGATAGAATTTCTTGAAGATGGGCCCATAAGTAACAAAGACTGTTGAAAAGTTCAATATGGCGACCGACTGTGGCACCATACTACCGAAATAAGTACGTACATTGGTTTCAGTTAGTGGAGGGAAGCCGCCTACCAAATTTCGAGAAGATGGGGCCATAAATAAGAACGTTCAACATGGCGGACGCTGTTGACCGTTATGATCATTACGCGTAGAATTTCGAAATGAAACCTGCTTAACTTTTGTAAGTAAGCTGTAAGGAATGAGCCTGCCAAATTTCAGCCTTCTACCTATACGGGAAGTTGGAGAATTAGTGATGTTGGAAAATTCAATATGGCGGCTGATAGTGGCGTCATACCACCGAAATAAGCACGTACATCGGTTTTGGTTAGCGCAGGGAAGCCGCCTACCAAATTTTGTGAAGATGGGGCCATGAATAAGAAAGTTCAATATGGCGGACTTTGTTGACTGTTATGACCATTACGTGTAGAATTTCGAAATGAAACCTGCTTAACTTTTGTAAGTAAGCTGTAAGGAATGGGCCTGCCAAATTTCAGCCTTCTACCTACACAGGAAGTTGGAGAATTAGTGACGTGTGGAAAATTCAATATGGCGGCCGACAATGGCGTCATACCACCGAAATAAGTACATACATCGGTTTTGGTTAGCGCCGGGAAGCCGTCTACCAAATTTCGTGAAGATGGGGCCATAAATAAGAAAGTTCAACATGGCGGACGTTGTCGACCGTTATCGACCGTTATGACCGTTACGTGTTGAATTTCGAAATGAAACCTGCTTAACTTTTGTAAGTAAGCTATAAGGAATGAGCCTGCCAAATTTCAGCCTTCTACCTACACGGGAAATTGGAGAATTAGTGATGAGTCAGTCAGTCAGTCAGTGAGTGAGTCAGTGAGGGCTTTGCCTTTTATTAGTATAGATTAGGTAACCTATTGTTTGTTATCATGCACCTGAGCAGGTGGTCTTTATCCAAGTTCAACTAACTGTGTTTTCAACTCTCATTTCAATCTTCTAAAAACATCAAATCACCCACTGTTAGAATTTATAACTGCTCTCTTTCTTTTATATTTAATCACATTACTCACTTATTCCAACACTCCCAAGTGACTCTTCTCCTTCTCTCTCATTTCCCTCAGTGATTTTCACTTCAGACTCTAATAACTCTGATTTCAGCTCTACAGAATTCTCCTGTGTAGTCAGTCGTCCCGTATTAGTGGACCAGGGCTGTAAACTGGATGGAGATTCTTCACAGGCATCTTGCTTGAAAATATCCTCAGTTTCATGCTTTTGAAGTTCAAGACCAATGGATAAATTATTGAAATCCTCAGCTTTAATGGCAGCAGTCACCCCCTTGCACTCCTCCTCCTCTTTAAAAACTGAAATTCTTTCTTCGTGATCCTCCAGCTTCACACACACATTCTCTGATGTGAGCCGCTCACAGTCCTCTTCTTTAATGTCCACCGTTCTTTCATCCACACCATCTTCTTTGAAAGAGGCCATGCTGTGTGGTAAACTCTTCTCTTTCTTTAAGTGTCTGCCCTTCTCTTCTCAGATTCACTTCTCACATGGACAGCCCGGAGCTGGAGGCCATTAGATACCTCAGTGTATGGTCATGTGAAATGAAAAAGCCCTGTGAAAATAAAAGTGTAGAATTTACTTCATAAAGTCAGTAAAACTAATGAGCCCACTTAGTAGGACATTCGGGGTTTGAGGAGAGTGTGTTTGTAGGATGTTACTCGTGACAGGTGTGTTTTATAGGAGAGAAGAATAAAAAGTGTGTGGCTAACATCAAAGGTGTTGTGTTGTTATTAAAGTTTAACATTCATAGTAGAGGATGGCTGATAATTATAGAATCCTGCCTGCATTTGAAAACAGAAAGGCACACGAGTGCTGGAAAAATGAAGATTTAATATGGACACGGGTTACTGAGCTTAGAAATAAAAAACACACACTTGGGGTTGGACTGTCGCTTACAGGGACAGCATTGAAATGTCAATTTGAGCAGAAGACCTGAACAAAGATGAAGGTGTGACTGTTCTGATAGAAAGGCTTGATGTTCTGTTTAAAGGAGGAAAAGGATCGTATCTATGTGGATATTCAGATTTTACAGAGTTAAAAGGGCGAGTGCAGTTTCTATGGTGGATAAGATCATCGATTTGGAGCAGAGATACTCCTGATGGGTAATTCCACGTCAAATCATCACACATTTGGATCTCATCATCACAGACTTTAACAAAAAACTAATTTTCTGAAGATGTTCATGACATTTTAAGGCAGCTGTAGTGAAAAATTAGCACATTTTAAAATATAGGGGTTTTGCTATTCAAATTTCTTTCACTACCTCCATATTAAAACAACATTTTTTTCACCTCCCACTATGCCAGAAAAAATATTAATAAGTCTCGAGGACTCAGACAGCATTTCTCTAATATATACATTTTACAGTCCCTCCTTTTAAAGTTCCCAGAGTACTTTGGGAAAAGGATCTCTAACTCAACATCTCAGAAACAGAGTGAATGGCAGCAATGCACAGAATTCAATCGAGCTCCTTATGCACAAAGCACACAATTGATTAAAATTATCTACTGAGTTGATCTCTCATCCATCCATCCATCCTCTTCCGCTTATCCGAGGTCGGGTCGTGGGGGCAGCAGCTTAAGCAGAGAGGCCCAGACTTCCCTCTCCCCGGTCACTTCTTCCAGCTCTTCCGGGAGAATCCCAAGGCGTTCCCTGGCCAGCTGGGAGACATAGTCCCTCCAGCGTGTCCTGGTCTTCCCCAGGGCCTCCTCCCAGTTGGATGTGCCCGGAACACCTCACCAGGGAGGCATCCAGGAGGCATCCTGATCAGATGCCCGAGCCACCTCATCTGACTCCTCTCAATGCGGAGGAGCAGCGGCTCTTCTCTGAGCTCCTCACCCTATCTTTAAGGGAAAGCCCAGACACCCTGCAGAGGAAACTTATTTCAGCCGCTTGTGTTCGCGATCTCGTTCTTTCAGTCACTACCCAGATCTCTCCCCCAACCCTGAGAGGGCACTCCACCCTTTTCCGGCTGAGGACCATGGTCTCGGATTTGGAGGTGCTGATTCTCATCCCAACCACTTCACACTCAGCTGCGAACCGATCCAGAGAGAGCTGAAGATCACGGCCTGATGAAGCAAACAGGACAACATCATCTGCAAAAGCAGTGACCCAATCCTGAGTCCACCAAACCGGACCCCTTCAACACCCTGGCTGCGCCTAGAAATTCTGTCCATAAAAGTTATGAACAGAATCGGTGACAAAGGGCATCCCTGGCGGAGTCCGACTCTCACTGGAAACGGGCTCGACTTACTGCTGGCAATGCGGACCAAGCTCTGACACCGGTTGTACAGGGACCGAACAGCTCTTATCAGGGGGTCCGGTACCCTATACTCCCGGAGCACCCCCCACAGGCTTCCCCGAGGGACACGGTCGAACGCCTTTTCCAAGTCCACAAAACACATGTAGACTGGTTGGGTAAACTCCCATGCACCCTCCAGGATCCTGCAAAGGGTGTAGAGCTGGTCCACTGTTCTGCGACCAGGACGAAAACCACACTGTTCCTCCTGAATCCGAGGTTCGACTATCCGACGGACCCTCCTCTCTAGAACCCCAGAAAAGACTTTTCCAGGGAGGCTGAGGAGTCTGATCCCTCTGTAGTTGGAACACAACTTCCGGTCCCCCTTTTTGAATAGGGGGACCACCACCCCGGTCTGCCAATCCAGAGGCACTGTCCCCGATGTCCATGCGATGTTGTAGAGACGTGTCAACCAAAACAGTCCTACAACATCCAGAGCCTTAAGGAACTCCGGGCGTATCTCATCCACCCCCGGGGCCCTGTCACCAAGGAGTTTTTTGACCACCTCGGTGACTTCAGTCCCAGAGATAGAAGAGCCCACCTCAGAGTCCCGAGGCTCTGCTTCCTCATTGGAAGGCATGTTAGTGGGATTGAGGAGGTCTTCGAAGTACTCCCCAAACCGATCCACAACGTCCCGAGTCGAGGTCAGCAGCGCACCATCCCCACCATATACGGTGTTGACACTGCACTGCTTCCCCCTCCTGAGACGCCGGACGGTGGACCAGAATTTCCTTGAAGCCATTCGAAAGTCGTTCTCCATGGCCTCTCCAAACTCCTCCCATGCCCGAGTTTTTGCCTCAGCAACAACCGAAGCCGCATTCCGCTTGGCCTGCCGGTACCTATCAGCTTCCTCCAGAGACCCACAGTACAAAAAGATCCAATAGGACTCCTCCTTCAACTTGCGGCATCCCTCAACACCAGTGTCCACCAACGGGTTTGGGGATTGCCGGCCACGACAGGCACTGACCACCTTACGGCCACAGCTCCGGTCAGCCGCCTCAACAATAGAGGCACAGAACATGGCCCATTCGGACTCAATGTCCCCCACCTCCCTCGGGACATGGTTGAAGTTCTGCCGGAGGTGGGAGTTGAAGCTACTTCTGACAGGGGACTCTGCCAGCCGTTCCCAGCAGACCCTCACAACACATTTGGGCCTACCAGGTCTGACCGGCATCTTCCCCCACCATCGAAGCCAACTCACCACCAGGTGGTGATCAGTTGACAGCTCCACCCCTCTCTTCACCCGAGTGTCCAAGACATATGGCCGCAAGTCCGACGACACAACCACAAAGTCGATCATCGACCTGAGGCCTAGGGTGTCCTGGTGCCAAGTGCACATATGAACACCCTTATGCTTGAACATGGTGTTTGTTATGGACAATCCGTGGCGAGCACAGAAGTCCAATAACAAAACACCGCTCGGGTTCAGATCGGGGGGGGGTTACATTCCTCCCAATCACGCCCTTCCAGGTCTCACTGTCATTGCCCATGTGGGCATTGAAGTCTCCCAGCAAAGCAGGGAATCCCCAGAAGGTATGCCCTCTAGCACCCCCTCCAGATACTCCAAAAAGGGTGGATACTCCAAACTGCTGTTCGGCGCATATGCACAAACAACAGTCAGGACCCTTACCCCCACCCACAATTTCTTTGTAGAAATTCAGTTGCACCTCTATCTGTTTGTGCAAGTCTTTCCTCTGCGTTTTCCCATTAAAGACACGTGAATTAGTGAGCTCCATGAGACAGAAATTTTAAAGCCAGCAGTATCAGATAACCTAACTATGTCTGAATAACTAAGAAACAAGAACTTAACTTCAAAATTGAGGTCACAACAATATCCCGGCAAATTTTGCAAATCTGGACAACAACTTTGTCTGCACATTTTGCCAGCACATCATAGACTGGATATGAAAAGATATTTGCAATGACCACGCCAAATCTAAAATCCATCTGAAGAACAAGGAGAAATTAAGATCAATAGGTGTTCATCTACAGGTAACAAAAGTGGAAACAACAAAATCGTCAGATGCAAGACGCCAGTTTGTGGAGGATTATGTGGCCTTCTGTGCGAAGTTGGGACATAACGCTCGAAACCAAATTGACAAAGATGTATCCTTTCTTTATTAAGCATTGTAAACTGGGAGGCGTGCTGCCAGAAACTGAGAGCAGCCTTCATCAAACTCATTGGTCCTGTGTCTTTGAGCAACATATGGAGGTCGTTCTTTGAAAGATTTGTGGCAAGAAAATTTATGTTGTAGTTGATGAAAGCACAGATAGCCGAGAGCACCGCGTCCTCAACACAGTGATAGGCGAGTAAGCATTCGGCTGTATGGTGATAATTTTATCTAGGCAGTTTGAATTGTATGGGATGAATTTACGGTAAATCATGCAACAAATTAAATTATATTTAACCGGTATTAACAGTCTTTCATGTAGAAAACTTTTATTAGCAAACGGCACTGATTAATGGGTTCCCTTTTATAAATTAACAACGATGTTTTTGATTTAATAAACATTTCGCCTGGCAGTGACGAGGCACAAAAGCTCCACATTTGACTCTTCCGTTATAAACTCAGCCCTACAAACCAAAGCAGAAGAGCAGACGTCCTGTCATCAACAAGGGCCTGGAGAACAATAGATGGCCACCCTTTGCGATTAATGTAATCGCGGTAGCCTTCCGTCGGGGGAAGAATAGGCACATGCATGCCATTTAGCGCACCGTAAATCTGTGGCACAAGATGCCCCAAGGAATTGCGGTATGCAATTTCATTGGCCTCCGCTACAGTCGGAAGTCTGATATAACGGCGCATTAATTTTTCTTTAATAGCGGTGCACACAGCATATACACATCGATGGATGGTAGTTTTATCAACCCCGAAAGTTTCTACAACTACTCTATACTCAGCACAGGTTGCCAGCTTGTAAAGGGCGATGGCAATCCGCTTTTGGGTTGGAACCGGTGGTCGATGGCAACCTGTGAGTGACGCAACATCAGGACTGATGAATCCACACAACATCTCAAACGTCGGCCGTGTCATTCTAAAATGTTGCAGCCAGAGATTTTCTGTGAAGTGTCTCTCCACCACCTCCTCCCAGAAGGTCTTATTCCGTCGTCTCTCCCATACCCGTGGGTTTTGTCGCACTGGGGTACTTTCTTCGAGCTCTAGGGCTATCGGACAAGCAACTGCTTCATTCTGCTGTCGTCTTCGGATATTATGTACAATTCCAATTATTTGTGAAACTGAAATAACAGTAAGCTGGCAAATTTCAATAAACTGTCTGAATAATCTCTCCATTTCATTGTTTCTTTAGTGGAGGGGGTGTGACGTGGAAAACAAAAGGTAGATAATTTGTAACATACACAAAATTATGGATGGAAACGGCTCACGGGCAGATTTTTTTTCGCGATACAACAAAACTTATGCGACAGTTCGTTTTGGGGGGGTTCACGTCATCACGCACACCATTTTATCGATAAAAAGCCAGTTGGATGGAAACAGGCTGGAGACAGCAAATATCGCACATTTTTTTTACGTATATTCTGTTTGTCGATAACAAAACGTCGCAAAAAACTGGATGGAAACTTGGCTATTGTGACTACAGATGAGGCTCAGTTAGTGACCTGCCTTGGCGTTTGGAAGGCGTGGAGGGCACACGGGTTCAAACTGCGCCTTGACGTGCCTTAATTTGTCTGTAACGTAACGTGCTGTGATGAATGAGCGGCGGCGAACGTTTAGAGAGTACTGAAGGTGAAGTGAAGTGCCTGTTAGGATAAAAAACAACCAAAGTTTAACAAGAAAAGGCCACGTTTACAGAAGAGACATTATTCACATTTTTACTTTGCTTTTTATTCTCTGTAACAACTTTTCTCTTTATTATCATGTGGAATGTTTGCTTTGAATTTTCACAAAAACTTTTAAAATGAACTTTTAGACTGAGAAGTATCTTTCAGCAATCATTTGAGCCCATTGCTTGATCCTGTCTTACCTTCCAGCAGCTCTTAGTTTGCTGAATTTAGATATTTAAATGTACTAATTATATTTTTATTTTTAGTTACAATATATAGATGTATTCTCTGAATTATGCCTTTTATTATTCCTTAGTTTATGCCCTGAACTTCTATCCATTATGTGTAGGTACTATAAGGTACACTTGTGCTAGTGTGTGGTTTCATTAAAATGAATGTCAACTGTCATTTCATTATTGTTTGTGTTGTTGTAGCTGTTGATACTTTCTTACAGTAAAAAAAAACCAAAACATCTGAATTCAGGAAAAATAAAATGATGAAAACAGAAAATCAGAAAAAATGTAACGGACTCCATAGGGCCCACTATGCGCAGGTTCACATCTCAGACATTCCATATCTCAGATCAGCTTTCCAGGTTTGTCATGAAGGCCGCGATCACCTCGACTGTGTGACTGCAGTTTGTAAGTCTCAATGGAGCAACATGTACACAGAAAGACATCTACACGGAGAATCTGCAGACCACTGCCAGAGAACCTTCTAGAATCACGAAAAGAGACGATCCCCTCAGTGCACCTGCACTCTAAAAAACAATTGTTTTAGGCCAACAAACGCAACGCTCTGCATCAAGCTTTCTGAGTTACTGCAACTTCTGGTTAAAATCACGTAGAAACAACCCACAACATTGAGCAACTGGAAAAGAGTTTCTTCCTTCAGATCTTAAATGACTTTTAAGCACCATCTACTCATAAAATTATAGGATACGCACAACTTTTTAAATTCAAATTCACCGCACATAAAAATTAAGTTGTCCCAACTAATTTACGATACATTTTTAAAGACACTAAGTTCTATAGACTCTACTTAATTATTACTATATTTTAAAGTTGTGATGATGTAAAAAATTAAGTTGGTGTAATTAGTGTTTTCTGCCTATAATTTTAAGCTTTATCAAGTTTAATCACTTACTAAATTATTAAAACTACAGCCACTTAAGGAATGAAAGTGTTACAAAATTTACTTTAATGGAAATATAATGTTGCATTTTTACATTTTTCAACATTTTCAAAAATGTTGTCTAATAAATAGCAAAAATATAGGCCTCAATGTAATAAATATGTCAAACCGGTCTTCTATTGCAAGATGCAAACACATTTTACTACACAGCTTCGGAGTACAATCTAAACTTAACAACTGGAAGATAAGTAAATTCAAAGAAAGATTATTACAATTAATGAAGTATCTTCTCAACATGCCATCAAGCTGACATGCAGTAAGGCAATATTGCGTCTAAAATCCTTAATCATCATACAAACGCTCATGAGAAATCATTAGTGGCAGGAAAAAAAAGTGATGTTGAGAAAATATTGTAAGATGGACGGCACTAAATTTCAGTTGTGCTATTCAACTGGTTATGCAAAATAAGTAAATGAGATGTTAGAGCAATGGAAATAATTATTAGCTTGAAATGGCTCCTCTATCACTTAGCTTCTATCTGCTCATCTGCCTGAAGTTATTTAGTCAGCCATCACGTTAGCCTCTCTGACTCCGTAGCTTAACCTCTACAGACGTAAAGTAACGTTACTAGCCCTGTCAGCATTGTGCAAATAATAATGGAGGATTACTGAAGTGGCGATTAAGTAAGATTCACATTTGACAGCGATTAAAATATCCGCACTCTCTCACTGTTGTTTTTTGCACTTGCAGTATGGCATTACGAACTCGGCACATCAAGTTAAAAGGGCAGAGTTTCATGTCCACTCATGAAGCAGCCATGGCGTTAGATTAGGTTAGACAAACTTGAATTGTGTCTTTCGATAAATGAAGAGAAATTTGAGTTAAGATTACTTACAAGTCTTAGCTAAAGTATGTACTAGTATAATTCTTCCACATCAACACATTAAATAATGTTTTCAAATTAAAATATCTAATAACATCATTGAACATTCACCTAATAGCATGCATTTGATTAAGTGAAGGTTAGAGGTCTCTTGAATTGCTTTCTACAATGTGAACTGACAACTCAAGTCAAAAACAGGGCCGACTCTCTGGGTGGGCAGCCAAAGCAGACCTGACGTAATATTTGATGCCAACATCTCAGCATCCACCACAAAACCTGCTAATGTGCCAACAAGTAAAGCAAGCAAATCTCTACATTCTTTGTCCAAATCCTCACCCCAATAGGATGCTGTGCTACAGAATGGCCTCCAATTCAAACAAATCCCAAACAGCAGACTTCAGACCAATGGCGGCACACAGGGCCCTTTCACTCCTGCTCCCCAAAGCCGTTTGTTGCCAGCTGGTAGTTTGTCTTTCCTGTGGGCTGCCAGGTACTTTCTTTGTGTTTTGCGGCTCTCAGTCCAAACTCAGTCAATCCAGCCAAAGCTGCTCTGATCCTCCATCACACACACTGCCCTTCACACCCCCAAGCCAAGGCCATCTGATAAGCTGCAGCTCTCCAATTGGTGGGTCTTCCTGTCCTGCCGAGAGTCACTTGACAAACCGGTTTGAAGAGCTTCCACCAAGTCGGCCATCACATTCCACAGTCAGTGGGCGGTGAGGGGGTCTTTAAACATGAAAGCTTCTCGCCAATGAAACACTAATATCACATTGCTGTGTCTAACTTACAAATAAAGACATACAAAATATTTATCAACGTATATATAAAAGTTCACAGCACAACAACATTCAAGTCGAGAAGACAAGAATAACAAAAAATTAAAAAGTGTTTCCACAGTCAGCGCTATCTGTAATCAATCTAATTATCATATTGTCTGGCGTATTTTAACATATATTTATATAAACTGAGAAGAAACTTTCTAAGAGAATACAACTCTTAATATGAAGTGACGTCATTGGGATGTAAAGAATCGGTTCACTTTAAAGTCCCTGCCATTTGGATTAACGCTTCTTCACATATTCCTCATAACTGCATTGCTTCTCAAACACGTTTTACTTAAAGAAAATAAATTTCAAAAGGCTCTTCTACTTCAAAGTCACGTGGCAACGTAATCTGCTCTCATTTTAAAATAACTTCTTTACATGAACTTTCATATTTTAAACGAACAAAATATTTTCCCAATCGCCCCTAATTTCCAAAGCCCTGCACTTTTTATTTCCCATTAAACAAATCAAAGTGTCCCTGTTACAGTAAAACCGCACGAGCATCTTTCCTGATAAGAAAAAACAAAAAAATGAAATATTATTTGAATTATTTGTAACAAGTCTCAGTATGAGACAAACCGGTGGAAATGAAACCTGAACGCGCCCTGTAAATTTACCTCGTTCGACGCCAACCAGTGTTTGCCGATGACGGCTTTAAAGGAAAAAGGAAAAACTCAAAGAACACGCAGAGCTCGAGAAAAATCAGAAATAAACGACAGGGCCGTCAGCGACAGGGAGCGAGCGGCTGCACAAGCGCGTGCCCAACGGACAGCATAGTTCGGAGCATGCGCGAAATTAAAAGGAGAAACGGCGAGGAAAAGTGCACGAGAGCGAAGGGAGCATAAGCAATCCCGATTTAACGCGCCTCCGCCAAGTCAGATGTAGAATTACATTTCACGGGATACCGACTGGAAAATAAATTATCGTATCACCAGCTAAAAGTGCGCAACCCCCGTCTTCCACAATAAACTCGTGAAGGTGCGATTTGCTGTGCCGCCTCCTTCACCACGTAGCGCTCAATCCTCAACACTTAAAGGCGAACCACGCGGCCTCAGGCTCCTCCTCAAATTTAAAGGCGTTCAGCAGGTCGCGATCTTCCTCACTGCTGCCATTCCCACTCGTACTCGAAACCCACGTTCGACTTTGTCTCACCTTCCGCACCTTTGTTTGATCTTATGGCCTTGAAGAAGTCGGAGCGCGAGGATCTCAAAAGAGCAAACAGAGAGGAACTGCAGCACGCGATAGAAACAGCAGCTACCACGTCATTCACGGAACGCCCACTGCACGGATGAACTGTCCGCTTATTGTAAGGTAGAATCACTGAAACGACGGCCGCTGTAAGAATGATAGCAATAATGTTACTTAGACAAGCAGAAATCTCATTTAGTCCCAGACTTAAGCTATCTAAGCATTTTAAATTAACGCAACCCATTTCTAAGAACCATGTCAAAAAGTTACTGTTTCAAAAGGCTGCTTAATAAGTTTTTTTTCCCTCAAGTGTCACATTTTACTGAAAGTGAAAAAGCATATTAGCATCGCTCTGCTTCAGACATACATCATGAGAACAGTAATGGTAAGAGACACCGTTACCTTCATACTATACAATCAAATACGTGGACGTTAAAGCTGGAAATTTCCAGTTATTAAACTAATCATATGTGGCTTATTATTAATACAGAATTAACAGACGTCATGGTAGAGCACAATCCTAACAAGAGTCAGGTGCGAGGCAGGAACAATCCCTGGACAGGACGCCAGCCCATCGCAGGGTGAGCCCACTCACAACAGCCAATGGAGTGTGGCAGGAAGACGGAGCACCGGGAGGAAACCCACGTGAACATGGAGGGAACATGCAGGCTCTGGGCAGGGAGGACTTGAGATCTGAACTCTGGTCACCTTGGTGACACCAGCGCCATTATTGGTCCTTTCTTTAAAACTTTTGTTATGTGTTGTTTTTAGTCATGTTTTAATCAAATAAATTATATGTAGTTATAACGATAATTATTTGTAATTATGAAGATTTACTATTTATTAATTGAATGTGGTTTAAAATTATTTATTTTTAGAAAACACAAACAGACATTGCAGGTATTGGTACTTATACAGCTTTTTCTTTGTTTTCTTTCTTTCTTTCTGAACATGAGACCATCTAATGTAATGTTTAGGCTGTATATGTATCGGCCAAGATTGATTAATGGGTGATTAGAGGATGATCATGATTGCCATTTACCATTCTGCAAAATGGTTATAAATGAAGAATGACAAGGCAATGGTATCACTGATAAAATTATGAGTACTGCCGAAGCTCAATTTAAAGTTTCAGATGCTGTAAATCATCTCAACAGTGTCTACTAGTGCACAGAAAATCCTCAGGTAACGATGGAAGAACAGCTGAACCAGCCGGGGTCACAGTTAGGGTGGTCTTTCATGTAACGGGTGTGAGTGCCGTATACGAGGAATAGCCTGGCCAGGAAGGGGATGAATCGATATTCTGCTCAAAATATCCTGCTTGATGGATGGAATGGAGGAGGTGGAGTATCAAGAGCAGTTCCTCCTCCAGTATGATAGATGGCAGTGCTCTGCTGGTGTGAACCCAGTAAGGACACCCACAGGGATATATGGGAGTCATAGTCCTGAGGGACAATCCTGTCAGGGTCCTTGGGTGCCACCTAGGGGTGCTGCAGGATGAGGGACATGCTGTTTCAGGAGACTTCCATCTGACCCAGAGGGGCTTCTGTCGGGGTCTGCGCAGGTCCAGGGAGTTAGTGATGAAGAGAGTGAAGCCTCACGAAGCATTGAAACATTTGAAGGAATCGAGTCAAATCAGCATAGAGCAGTGGGATAAACACATCTGGACCTGCTGTCACAAAAAGCCTCGGACTTTCCGAGCAACATCCCTCCTCGTGAACATATCTTAAAGGTTCAGAGAGGCGATCAGCACAAAGCCGGCTTAGTCACAGCACAGTAGAATAATAAAACATTCCCTTAAATCAAAATAATTTTAGGAAGTCACTGTGCACTGGAGAGATTCCGAAGGACTGGAAAATGGCAAAAATCATCCCACTAGCCGACCTGCGGCATACCATATGCTGTATAATTATTCACTGATGGGTGAACACTTCCTGAAAGACACAGTTCAGCAATCTCCTATTCAGCATCGTGATAGGGCGGCGGCCATCACTCCGGGTTCGGTGTCGGTCTAATAAAGGATAAAAGGAAGGGGCACAGAAACAACAGGGAGAACAGAAGCTTGCAGGGACAATGACAGCAGCAATGAGAGAGACCTGTTAGCAAAGCAAAGCAGCCGAACAGAAAAGAACAATGAAAAGTCAACGTGGCTCAGAGGTGCATGTGGACTGTAGCAGAGACCAAAGCGACTGAGGATGTGTTTGTTGAGGTATTGGGGGCGGGCACATGAGCATGCAGTGCACATACCTGGAGAGCGAGGGTGTGCGCGGGAGAAGGGTTAGAGTTGGCGGGCGGGGCTCCGACGTGCATACCCCATGGTCGGGCGATTTGGTCAATTATATATCATCCCATTATATAAAAATGGTGACATTTGCAGATCAGAGCAACTATAGGCCAGTAAGCTAATGTGCATCATAGGAAAATTAATGGAAGGATTTACTAAGAACAGGACTGAGCAACACCTGGCAAGGACAGGAGTCGTACTGAACAGTCAGCATGGGGTCAGAAGAGGGAGGTCATGTTTTACTAACATGCTGGAATTCAATGAGGAAACAACAAAAATCTACGATCAAAGTGGAGCTCATGATGTTATTTATCTGGACTTTCAGAAAGCAACAAAGGAGCAACATGAGAGGTTGGGCATCACATTGAAAGAAGTGGGAGTTCAGGGTGATGTTTGTAGGTGGGTGAAGAATTGGCTCAGACACAGGAAGCAGAGGGTGATGGTGCAAAGAACCTCATCAGAGTTGGCCAATGTTAAGAGTGGTGACCAGCAGGGGTCAGTACTTGGGCCACTGCTATTTTTAATATATATACATGATTTAGATAAGAATATAAGGAACAAGCTGGTTAAGTTTGCAGATGATATCAAGATTGGTGAATTGACAGATAATTTGGGATCCATTATATCATCAAAGAAGGACTTGGACAGCAGACAGGCTTGGGTAGATTTGTGGACAGTGATAGTTAATGTCAGTAAATGTAAAGAATTATACAAAGGGAGGTCTGAAGATCAAGAGTACACCTTATGAGAAGGATTTAGGAGACTTCCTGACAGTGTTCAGAAGCCATTAAGAAGGCTAACAGAATGTCAGGTCATATAGCGCCTTGATGTGTGCAGTACATGTCACAGGAGGTTCTGTTCAAGCTTTATAACACATTGGTGAGGCCTCATCTGGAGCCCTGTGTGCAGCTTTGGTCTCCAGGCTACAAAAAGGACATAGCAGCACAAGAAAATGTCCAGAGAAGAGCGACTAGGCTGATTCAGGGCTACAGGGGATGAGTTATGAGGAAAGATTAAAAGAGCTGAGCCTTTACAGTTTAAGGAAAAGATTAAGAGGTGATGTGATTGAAATGTTTAAAATTATTTAGTCCAGTGGATCGAGACTGTTATTTTAAAATGAGTTCATCAAGAACACGGGGACACGGCTGGAAATGTATTAAGAGTAAATTTCGCACAAACATTAGGAAGTTTTTCTTTACACAAAGAACCATAGACACTTGGAATAAGAGACCAAGTAGTGTAGTAGACAGTAAGACTTTAGGGACTCAAAACTCAACTTGATGTTATTTTGGAAGAAAACAGTGGACAGGACTGGCAAGCTTTGTTGGGCTCAATGGCCTGTTCTCGTCTAGAGTGTTCTAATGTTCTAACACGAGCATACCTGAGCAACTGTCCATGTGAAGTTATGACAAGGCATGTTGCACATTGCATTGTGGGTTAAGACATTCATGATCTGAAACAAATGTAAAGATCAAGCTGGTTAAGTTTGATGATGATACCAAATGAGATGGAAGAGCAGATAATGGAGAATCAGACAAACTTAGCCTTGGGCAGCAGACCGATTTAGGCAGATTTGTGGACAGTGATAGTTAATGTCAGTAAATGTAAAGTATAACATGTACAAAGTAAAAATGTGAGGTTTGAAGAGACAAATGGAGGTCTGAAAAGTGAAAGTACGCCTTATGAGAAGGATTAAGGAGTCGTAGTGGACTTGACAATATCAACCACTAGTCAGGGTTCAGAGGCCATTAAGAAGGCAAACAGAATGTCAGGTTATATGGCGCCTTGATGCATGGAGTCAAAGGAGTCAATGCTGAGGCTTTAAAAAGAACTGGAGTTCTGTGTTGGTCTCCATATTACAAAAAAGGTATATCAGAACTAGAGAGAGTCCAGAGAAGAGCAAGTAGGTTAATTCAGGACAAAGGAGAGAAACTGAGGAGGAGAGATTGAGGGACTTCAACCTTCACAGTTTAAGCCAATGGGGATTAAGAGGGGACACGATGGAAGTGTTTACAGTCATGAAGGGAATTAGTCCTGTGGATTGAGAATGTGACTTTAACAGGAATTCATCAAGAACACGGAGACACCGTTGGAAACTTGTGAAGAGTAAAAATCATACACATGTTTAAAATTTGTTCTTCAGAACGTGAATGTCAAACACATGGAATAAATGACCCAAGTATTGTGGTGAATGGCAGGAGAGTGGGGATCTTCAGAGCTATTTGGGTGAATCTTTGGTGAGCAGGACTGGTGCGCATAATATATATATATATATATATATATATATATATATATATATATATATATATATATATATATATATATATATATATATATATATATATATATATATATAATATTACCCCAGGTAATATTTTCTTGTGTGTGTTTCTTTCTCTGAAAAGTGCTTTGCAACAAGACGCACTGGTGAATTGATGAGTGTTGGCTGACATACTTGCTAATTTTGATTTGAAGGAAAAGAGTTTCATAAATAAATGAAGCAGGTGCAAGCACCAGTACTCCCATTAAAGCAATGCAATGCAAGAGGTTGGCTGCCTGGAAAGCTTGACGAGAAGATGCAATTCTGCGCTGAACTGAAGCAGTAGGCCACGATGGCTGTCAGGTGAGTTTGGCTTTCCCTTTGGCACTGTTGGCTCCCTGTTGTGATGATGATGATGATGATCCCAAATACTGTATATATTAAAAATAGCCACAGCCCCAGCACTGACCCCTGCTGGTCACTACTCTTAACATCGGCCAATTCTGATGAGGTTCCTCGCACCATCACCCTCTGCTTCCTGTGTCTGTGCCAATTCTGCACCTACCTAAAAACATCACCCTGAACTGCCACTTCTTTTAGTTTGATGCTCACCTTCTCATGTGGCATCAAATGCTTTCTGAAAGTCCAGATAAATAATATAATCTGCTCCATTTTGATCGTATCCTTTTGTTGCCTCCTCATAGAAATCCAGGCTTGTTTAAAAACTTTAGTCCAGCCTTTAAGATGATTGTGCCCAGTTAGTGTTTTAATTTGCTCTTTCAAATGGACATTCATTCTCTCAATAAGTCCTGCTGCTTGTGGGTGATAAAGAATATGCAAAGTCCATTGAATTCCGGCTCCTTGAGCCCACTCGTGTACATCTCTCCCAGCAAAGTAGCTTCCTTAATCATTTTGAATTTCTTCTAGCACTCCATATGCTTGGATCAAATGACTTAGTCCATTCAGTTTGGCTCTTGTCATGGCGAAAAAATCATCATCAGAAGGCTTTTTACCTAAAAATAAAGGCTATCATAACTCGAGATAGACAGACAGAGTTTTAAGGCTTTATTGCAATAAATCAACCACACAGACTCAACCCAATTTGGCCAAATGTGATTGAGCGCCGATCATTACAGCCATTGAAGTTTTTATAACAATTTCTTATCATTTTGGCTCATTCAATTAGCTCATTCTGCACCTGGTTTACTATCCATTATTCCTCTTGGTGTCTGTTTGGCTTATTTTGATTGGTCTAAGACTGGGTGGAAGGCTTCCTCTTCACCATTTTTGGGCTTTACTATGTAATTTCCTATCTTTTCTGACCTTGCTCTAATGAGCTTGTTTGCTTACCTCCTCTTTTACTCCTGTCTAACCGGACTTTGAGTTTCCATGGGAACCCTTATTATCTTCTTACTATTCCTATTACTGGCCCCCTTATGGAATGTGTTATCTTTCTATTCTGTTCCCATTTTCTCTGTTGCTGGCCAAGGCTTCAATTCCATATATGGGTTTTCCTCTCATCGTTTCCTCTCTTAAGCCTTTCAAACTTTTTACAATAGTGACCTGAAGCTTAAGCTTTAATTAAAAATAAGTATAGTATTTGCTTTCATTTGATCATTGCTTGGCATGCTTGATTTTTACACTAAAGTTAATTGCTAAGATATTCTTATAATATTTTTGCTAATGCCTGCATTTACTAAGATTTTCTCTTCGTGCATTAGGTCAGCGTGACCCTGCCTATAGTAAAAGCTTTTCTGCTGATTCATCAATCCAGCTGCTCTTAGAGGCCTCTTCTCTATGTTATCTCTTCCTAGCCTTGAATCACAGGTGTTCTCAAACTCTTATCCTGTCCAAAACTGGTCTCGGTGTATCAATTAGCTGTTCTTTTCTTTACTTTGGAAATTTTAATGTAAGCCTATAAAATAATGCAATATAACTGATTTTTAGTTAACTATTTGCTTAACATTCTAATTTATGCTTAATCTAATGTTTTAGAAGCTTTTAATTACTTTTTATGGCTCTATATGTTAATTTTGCTATTCTCTTATGCTAATAAAAATTTTCCTTCTACATTCCTCCCTTTTGAGGTTTAATCAAACCTCAACATCTAACCTGATTCCAAAAGAAAGGTAGGGGATGTTGATTCAATTCTTCTTTGGAGCCAAATACGGACCCCTCACAGTTCTTCTTAATCTTCAACACCCATACCCCTCCTCTGGTGGCACAGGAGCCAAACATCTCCCCCATCAATCAACTAAGAGGAGTAAAAGACTTCCTGGCCCTACCCTAACAGTCAAAAATATACATAATCAATCACAGGTGCAGATAAATTTAAACATCATAGGAATATCATATAATCCATGGAAGTCACAAAATAGTGTTATTATAAAGCAGAAAATAATAATAATAGTAATAAAACAATTGTCCATAATAAGTGCTTTTTCTTTGCTTGGAGAAATATTTTTCCAGTGAAATTACATTTTTTCTTCAACCCAGGTACTTTGCGCACCGTAGAGGGTCACCTCCCTGGGGAGCGGTTACTAGCACTTCACCCAAGGAGTTTCTTCTGATTTGGTATTTCATCATCCACATTGTCATCAAGAAAAAAATTAAAATCTGTAACTGAAGATGTCCATGGTTCAAGAAATTGGATGCACACTTGTTTGACAGCAACTCTAGTAATAACTAATTAGAAAACTGGTAATAAGCAACATAATACCATTCAAAATATAACAATACCATTAAGAGAGTAATTTCTGCTTCACTAACATGAACCCCATGATTCCCAGGTTCAAATAAAGCTAATACTAATTATATTGGTTTTACCTTTCCTTTCTAAGATGGATTTACACTAAACACATAATGTATGTCCCAATTCCTAAATATGGTGAAATAACTATTTAATGTACCTAATTCTTTGTGTTCATCTACAATCAGACCTATAAATAATATTGTTGGTGGTGATACAGATGGCATAAATATTTATCTTAAATAACTCAAAAGTTCTCAGTTTTAGGTTGCCACCGCTGTGCACAATGATAATCAGAGATAAAGTCCTTACACACCTCACCATGCTCACATCTTAACACACTCATTCATAAAATTGCCCAAATATACACCCAGCTGTGGTCTCAACCTTGAGCCACCTTTATCACATTAATGCAGCCATTTTGTGGACAGTAGGTGTCAATCCTCCCTTCGGAAGATGTCAGCACTACCTTCCAAAATGCAAATCACTGGGTCATTTTGAGGTCACATTCATTTCAATTTCAATTTCAAGGGTTATACCCAAGCTTCTTATTAAGGATTCATATCTTCAGAGATCTTCAGACTTCATCTGGGCTTTTTAATTCACAGACCACACATTCACCACTGTATGTATAAGACACTCCATCTCCTATGGGCCAAATTATTACTTCATTTCACTAATTTTATAATACATATACTTAACAAGTCATGATGTTAATCATTTGACCTGTATCACCATCAACATGCTAGCCTAAACTGTTTTATCCTCTTCTAAAAGTTATGGATGTTCTGACCTATAGTAGGTGTCCCTTATCCCCAAAATACTAGTTATGTGTGTCATCCCATATGCTTACTATTATTCTTTTCAATTAAATAAATGTACCTAAATGTTAAGCTCTACATTATTTGCTATAATACTACAATCAATAACCTAGAATATCTAAACTGGACTGACCCTAACTAGTAATAGTGGATTGTCCTTCAATGACAATCACTTAACAATCTCTAATAGATCCCTTATGTTATATTAGACTCAATTCTGATTAACTTTACAAATAACAAAATCATTGGTCCTTAAAGGTAACTTATTATCTCATACTAAATATCAGAAGGCATATCAGAACATTTATCTAAAAATATCTATTCTTAACCACTATGAATTCATAATAATCATATAGTATTCCCATTAATACAAACATTCATTAAATACATATTATTTAGGAGTCCCTATATTCTGCTTTGCTTACAAATAATTAGCTTTCCCTTCTATAGCTTTCATAACTTTATAGTTCAAATACTTTTAATTTAAAAGATGTTGCTATTTGTCAAACAAGTGGACAGTCAAAGTAGGCTCCAGCAAGAACATTGAGCCCTGCAGAGTAAAAGTGTGACAAATTTTCTTCTCTGATAAGGATTAAAGCAGGTGTTGGGGTCCAATATCCCAGGTAAAAAGGACCACGTCTAGAAGTACCAAAGGGCAGATGTCATCTATGATTTGGAATCCATGATGATCTTTTGGGCTCAAACATAACCAGCACAGTTGAGCTCTTGGCAGCAGGTATCCATGATGCCTGGAACTGGAATCGAAGTGCGTTGTCCAGTAGTCAGCTGATCGATGGCCTGATTCATGACTTGATTCCCTCTCTGGTATGGCTGGGTTCTCCTTGGAGTCAGATGATTAGTTTATCTGCAGACCTTTATCACAGCCCAATCTCTGGTTCAACTTCAAATGCTGTCATCTACGATGCACTAGGAAAAACAGCTTTCACCTGCAGATGTAAAGACTTAAAAACACTCATTTAAATAGTCAGCATATTAATTCTTCATTGGTAGCTACTTATGGATCCAAAAAATAATATGTCATAAGATGTCAGATCTGTTTCGTTGGGGTACCCCTATTAAAAATATTGCTAGCAGTGAAACAAACGGTCATTTCAATCCAGTCTGTGCTTGTCTAAGTCAATTTGTCTTTAAACAGTCAGAGTAAAAGTTTAAATTGATAAGCACAAAGTTCAAGTCCTCCTTTATAGCTGTTTCCAGTTTGGCTGCGGTTGCAATTTCCACTCAATTAAAAACATGTCCCAAGTCATTATAAAAATAAAGTCAATCAATGTATACAAAGGAAATGTACTCAATAATAAATCATTACAAAAATTGGTCCCAATAATATTGACATAATATTCAAATTATCTGCATTTGTTCCATAATAATTAAAAATAGTTCCAAAATTTAAACTGGTTTCAAAATGTAAAATTTAAACAAAATTAAACATACTTATACCAATACTTATTATACCAACCCTTCCCCCCTTATTGACACTTGTGTCAATATTGCTGTTTTTATTTTTACAAGTAGAGGAGATGTGGAGCAAGAGGGTAACTAAAACTGATCCCATTAATATAATAATAAAAGCCAAATTTTATAGCTCCTTACAGGGAAGACAAATACGTCCAGGGATAGAGAACAAACAAAACCAAAGAGAAGGTTGAGTATTTATTAGTTAAAGAGCCATGCTCCGTGGAGGTTGGTGTTAAAATCAAGAAGACTTCAGTCAATTATAATAAATTTGTCATACTGTTCATTGTACCCTCCCTTATATGATCGTCAAGTATACCAGCAACCTCCAGAGAACATCTCATAGTTAGCATAGCAAGTAGAGTCAAGAAAGAAATCCACAATCTGGACGGGTACATTCTTAATTACTTTTTCCTTTTTGACATTAAATATAAAAAAATAATTAGGCTCCATATTTCCTCTCCCATGTATCTAATTATAAAGCATTGTTCAAATGTACAAAGTCCTAAAAACATTTTTCTTTTTACACAAGGTGTTCACATTTGAGTATATTTGGACCATATCTAAGATTAACAAGGTCAGTGAAGTAAAATATTTTATCCCTTCCCACTCAAAGGCCCTTAAATTATTTCAAAGGTTATTTAGCAGCAAAAATAATCTTGGACTTCATCTCTAACCCCTTATAAAAAGCTTAAGGTTTCTATACATGTATCCCAAATAATATTTCTTTCTTTTTTATTACTAATTATTTTAATTAAAATACCACATACATTTAGATCTTAGTTTTTTAGAATCTTAAAATTATTATTGTTATTAAATGTCTCATTCAATATTTCATTAATGCATCAAAAATATAAAAGTGAACCTTCCATTAGTTTTGTTGTGATCCCAGTATTCCACTATATTTCACACAAACATGTCAATATTACACACAAAGGAAATGAGGAAAGAAATCAATATATCAGAATGCCCTATAATGCAAAATGTGCCTTTATTTATTTATTTATTTATTATGAGGCCCTCTAAGAATTTTGCACATTCCTACTCATATTTAGAATGAAGAATCAACTTCTTTATCAGGTACATTTTTCCCAGAATCTCAAACTAAGAAAATACTTTAAATCTACTTCAGTTACATACACTGATCTCGTGTCCTCATAACCTACTGCTAAAGTCACTTGATCTTACACATTCTTTAACTATTATCTTTCAGATGTTTATTACATGTTTTTCAGAATTTGACTCCAAAGAGCACAGTCTGGTTTTCTCTTAGTTAACCCCCCTTATTCCCTCTTTTTTAGCATATTTTAGCATGGAACACTACCTGGACTGGAAGCCACTGTTTTTCTTCAGCTTTATTTACTATTTTAAAGAATGTCTCCTTCAATTGAAATTTACTCCTATTAATTCAAATCTTCCCTTCTATCAGAGTCTGGCCAGTACTCAAATGAAAGGGGTACTCATATAATATGCCTAATCTGGAGACTTTTACACCACCTGTTCATATCTTTTTAATTTAGAATTAAGAGCTCTTTTAATTTCAACATTTACATTCACATTCTCACACACATTAATATCAATTATTTCATCCTTGCAAACAACACCACATATTTTTACACATACTTTTAAACACACTGAAACTTATTTAACATACACACATAGGGATCCCTTTAATTCACTATATAACATACATAAAATCACCAAAACTATTGTATCACACTCAACCTTGCCCCAGTTTTGTTACTTATTATTACTTATTATTTATTGTTACACACTATATTTGGAAACAATGCAGCAAAGGAATCAGAAAGAGAAAATGAATTCTGAAGAAGAGAAAGTTCCATTCTCACTTAACATTACCAATCAGGACAAACGAATATAAAACAGCCTCTCATGACGTTAGCTGGTGTTAACCCTAGGAAACATAACACGATCCTACTCAGCTCGAAACGGCGCTGGTTTCTAGATCAAGGAGACTCTATTGGCGGAATGACTCAGCGACAACGAGGAATTGCTTCCGTGGCGATCCATTCCTGCGACAATTAGGACAAATCCAACTATCAAGAAATCACACAGTTCGATACCACAGCAAGACGGCACTCCCATCAAAAAGACTAAACTGTCATTGAGAATATTAACTCAAAACAAATAACATGTAAACTTCAACACAAATCACAAATAAACTCGAATCTTAGCATAAGTGCTAACCACTGCGCCACCACACACTCCACTGTAATAATCCCCATAATGCACAATTTCACATACACACATCACAAGAAAAAGAAGAGGACAGAAGGAAATTGAAAGACATTGTTTCCCTTGAATGTTATAGTTATCAAAAGTGCACTTTTCCTTAAGACTTGATCAGGGTCCGAAGGAAAGATGCCTCGCATATTTTATAAACATTATTTATTATTAAAAGTGAATGCATTTTTCATTTTATCAAATGTTACAAACACTCACATTTATTTTAACCCATATTTACTCAGAGCTCTGGAATTTTAGATGCACACGGCAGTTTCAGCAAATCATAATTGAACTACATTACCCAGAAGTCTCCATGTTTTTGCTTTCTTACTCCCAAACACACGCACGCACCCACAGAACAAATAACAGGCACGCTCACACATTTTTAGCACAAACATATTTACACACACAGAGAGAACAATTAATGCTCAGGCATACACATAGTATACAGGCACACACATTGAATAAGTTCAGCACAGACATATTCACATACACAGACATTAGCGAGCGCCAGGTACCTTTGAAGTTAAATACAGTGCACTTTTCTTTTTTCGCGCATGATATTCTTCTCAACGCTTGTTATTATTATTATTATTATTATTATTATTATTTTCTTCCACAAATATATATATACTCAAACATTTTTCTATCGCTTAATTTTTCTTTTTGGTGCTATCCTCCTACATTTTTCTGAAGGCTGTTTTATTTATCAGACTATAAAAACGACTTGAATTGTTTTTAACAGGGAGCAACATGAAGCACAACTATTTGAATCAAGTTAACCTTTTCAAAACTTCACATTTTAATATCCGAATTCTTATTATAGTACTTTTCTAATTTACCAATGCTTGCACTTCTTCTAATTTTCTATACTTACGTTAATTACGCTTTCTTGATAATTTTACGAAATCCTACTGCTGCAAGGAAGGAAACCCATGCCAACTAAAAGTACTTAAATCATGGTATTAAATTTATTTTTAAGAAATTATATCACTTGAACTACGTTAATGTTTTTCTGGATATATTTTTGTAATATACTCTCTCTGATCTTTAATTTATTTCCTCTTAACTCACTAATTTGGCTTTCATATATTTATTTGCTGTACCTCCTAACAGTGATACCGCCTTGATGAAAAATCTCTCAATGTATCTTTATGTTAAAAAGTGCTTGATTATAAAATCTCACTCACACTCGTTATGTGCTTGATTACTTTATTGTGTCTCCCGGTACCCACTATTTGGGTCCGGAGCTCGCTCGCATTCACACTTGTCTCCGATCTTGTGGCTTATCTTACTACCACTAAGAAATAACGGAGCTTATGCAGTCACTCACACAATCATTCATTCCTTATTCGAGGGAGGGGCAATTAATATATATATATATATATATATATATATATATATATATATATATATATATATATATATATATATATATATATATATATATATATATATATATATATATATATATATATATATATATATATATATATATATGTCTGGCTATACTTCACCTAACTGCTTTTGCTATTTAATGGTTCAATCCTAATTACTGTTTTTCATTGTTATTTCTAATTTGGTCACAAAATCAGTTTCATCCCCTATACTCAAATGCTCTTCCTGCCCCGTTTCTTTCTTTTCTCCTAATTCTTCCCCCTTATTTGTCACCGTTATTTGTACTTTAAATTTTCCTTTTCCTTCTATCAGGGGAAACACATATGACACACCTAAATGTAGTGTCAATGAGATTCCACCCCCTATCTCTCCGTTCCCAAAGCACCAACTCACTCCTTCTAATGTGTTTCTTTTCATTGCTTCCCCCATAAACATTCGCATTATGTTCAGTTCGTCTCTCCTCTTATTTTCTCTTTGTTTGCTAACATCCTCTATTTTATGATTTTTTTATGTGCTCTATCATTTCTTTGCACAGTTCCATGTTAAATGAACCTTTTCGGAACCAGCGGTTTTGAAAACTTTTTGTTCTCTTATGCCATTTTTGAGATGATTTTTCAATAAGATCTTTGTGGAGGGGGTCGTTACGCCCCAATATATCCACGGGCAACTCGCTCGCACTCATTTTAACTCCCTGTAGCCGTGGGTTTCCTATCGCCAATCTTAATTTTGATTTCCTATTTAAATTAGGTTTGATTTCACACAGGACCTTTCTTGTTGCAAAGATTTTGCTGCCTAACTTTTCCACCACTTACAACCACAGTAATAAATCTTGTACTATCCTTCTCCTGGGTGTCAACCTTCCAGTATTTGCACGGGACTGTTCCTGTAATTCGATCTACAGCTCCTACTATTTTTCTTGTTTCTCCTCAATAATCTGCAATATTTTTATTTCTCCTCCACTCTTACGTATATATTTATCTATTTATAGCACTGTTCTTTTATTCTCCTTCGAACACACGTTGTAAAAATGTTCGATCCTATTGTGTCTTCTTTATTTCACAACTTATATCTTCCGCAATAATATTTTCTCTATACGCTTCTATAAACAGTGTATAAAGTCACAATTATAATTCTGAATAATAGCCCTTTCTCCTGCTCTACTGCTCCTCCCACCAGGCGAAATTTATTTTTAGTTATTTCACACGCAGGTGTTTTCTATAAAAAGTAAAAGTAACAAAAAGTTACACCCTAAAAACCCACATTCATACTCAATCACCCTTTTTAGCACCTAGTGTACTAATCTCTAATGCCCTGTTTTGCCCTGAAATAGTTTTTGTACCTCTTGTACCATTCATTCTTCTCCAATCTGCACCTGTGTGCTTCACTCACCGCGTCGCTTTTATAAAGCGCTCCAAGCATTCTGCGCACCTTTATGTGCTTCAACGATTGCCGCGACGCTTTTTTAAAGCGCTCCATTCACACAGCACTTGAGTACATAGTACTTGTGTGCTTCCCTACCTACCCAAAAGAGAAATCATAAAATGAACTAAAGTTCTAATTCCCTTATCTGCCCCTTGCACTAGCACACTCACTCCACCTGTTGACACGGATCCCTTTCACCAGCTCTCTATACGAACTTGAAAGCGTTTATCCGAACAGGAATTTCTGCCTATACGTTAGCCAATCCCCTTCTCTAATTCAGGGCAGTAACGATGGGTCTCCAAGCGCACCTGAATGAACTCCTTTACTTTGGCACAATCAGAAGGAACTGCTCTCAGCGTTTCCTAAAGATTGGCTCCCTCTCGAGACGAGCAGAATTGTACGACATCTCGCCCGTCTCACTGGAGAACATACAGCCACAGTAAGAGATGCCAGCTCAGGAATTCCACACCTATCTATACTCGGAAAGCCGTCGTTACAGCAACTTTAGTATACTCTCGGTTCACCGTTACTAGGGCAACCCTCGTATTTGATAGGATTTCAACACCACCCGTTACAATGCAGGCCTCCGTTCCCCGGACCGGAGGGAGCTATATTCTGAACCGTGCAGTCCCCTGTCCCCCAGATCAGGGCGTTCTCTATTAAATACCAAAAAACTCAAATTCTCATTACTTTACTGCACTCTCATTCATACACACACATGAGCATACAGTCTCCACAAATTCTATTTAAGTCTGTCTGCCCATCCTTTATTCCTACCTGTTCGTTTTAGAAAGGCCAAATGCTGCTTGTCTCCGTTGGAGGGGTGGATGCTCTCTGAAACTTCACACAAATTAGTTTAGCGAAAATATCGCTTACCTTCCAGGTGGCCACCAACTGTGCCCGTTTCGTAGAGCCTCGCCCCTGCTGCTGGATTCACGCAGCTGACCTATTATTTCCTCACGGAGGGGTCACCAATCTGTCGTGGCGAAAAATTCATCATCAGAAGGCTTTTTACCTAAAAATAAAGGCTATTAGGACTCGAGATAGACAGACAGAGTTTTAAGGCTTTATTGCAATTAATCAACAACACGGACTCAACCCAATTCGGCCGAATGTGATTGAGCGCCGATCATTACAGCCATTGAAGTTTTTATAAAAATTTCTTCTAACAAAATCTTTTCTGACCTTGCTCTAATGAGCTTGTTTGCTTACCTCCTCTTTTACTCCTGTCTAACCAGACTTTGAGTTTCCATGGGAAAAGAAGTATAGTGTGTGCTTTCATTGGATCATTGCTTGGCATGCTTGATTTTTACACTAAAGTTAATTGCTAATATATTCTTATAATATTTTTGCTAATTCCTGCATTTACTAAGATTTTCTCTTCGTGCATTAGGTCAGCGTGACCCTGCCTATAGTAAAAGCTTTTCTGCTGATTCATCAATCCAGCTGCTCTTAGAGGCCTCTTCTCTATGTTATCTCTTCCTAGCCTTGAATCACAGGTGTTCTCAAACTCTTATCCTGTCCAAAACTGGTCTCGGTGTATCAATTAGCTGTTCTTTTCTTTACTTTGGAAATTTTAATGTAAGCCTATAAAAAAAATGCAGTATAACTGATTTTTAGTTAACTATTTGCTTAACATTCTAATTTATGCTTAATCTAATGTTTTAGATGCTTTTAATTACTTTTTATGGCTCTATATGTTAATTTTGCTGTTCTCTTATGCTAATAAAAAATTTTCCTTCTACACTCTTTGGTCGGCTTTCATTGATGGATAAACGTGTAAGAGTCCAGAGTAAGTATCCACTGCAGTAAGGCACACTGTTTGTTTTCTCGTGGTGGTGGCCCAATGTAATCCACCTGCCAGATCTGCCCTGGTCCACTTCCTCTCCTAAGTGTGCCAGTTGCCTTCTTCTGCCGGGGCCATTGTTTCACGTCTGTACATGTTGTACAATTGGTCACTATTTACGTGACAATGTCTTTAGTGACTGGTGTACATCACTGAAGACACCATTGATATGTCTTTTCTGCTCCCACATGTCCTGATGATTCATGAGCCCACCTTGCTAGTGATATTATTTCAAGTTTGATTACATTTACCTCAGCATTGTGGCACAGTTCATCATCCTCTGCACAGGCCTCTTCCAGTTTGATTTTGAGAAACAGCAGCTATTATATCAGCTAGCTGGTTATAAATCCTCTCGAGGGATACTATTGGGGCATGCACAGCTACATGGCCAATAAGGGTCTCCCCTTATGTGCACACTGTCCAAAGCTGCTCTCACAATTCTTTGCCACCCCATAATTCTCTCCCATGAATAGTCCAAGCAGTCCTCCTCCACATTGTTATCCAAACTGTTAGTCCTTGAAAAACTGCCAAAAATGGGGAAGCGTTGATGATCTGTCAAGGCCATAGCTACAGCAATACGTTCAGCCCGTTGGCTTGATTTCCCTGAAGGAAGGTCTCAGTGTGGGGCTGATAAGCTACTGCTCTCCAAAGTCTTTGTCCCCCTTCCACAGTCACTGACCCATCTGTGAACCAGCTGTTCTCTTGCTGCCCCCGTGTCAATTGATCACATGCTGGTGCTTCTTTAAATAACGACTCCTCCATAGGCAGAACCGGTGGTGTGTCATCTGGACCCTCATATATCAGAGCTCCCACCACGGCCCCTTGTAATGCACTGCTTTTTTTCCCTTCAAAGTGCCCTCTGACTAGAGACTGATTTTAGGCAATGCATGCTCTCGCTCCCAGGCCATTGTCTCTAACCCACCCAGTTATAGACAAGTTAGTGTGCAACTTTAGCAGAGCAGGACCAGTCTGTCTCTCTGTGTGTCAAAAGGGCCCAGTGTGCGGTAAGAAGCTGCTTTTCAAGGGGTCTGTTGGCTCCAAAGGCCTATGGGACCTCTTTTACTGCCGGGCTTTTGCCACAAACTCCACATAGCAATATTGTTCTGCTCTGTGGCCTCAAGTTCAAAAGGCAAATTAGGTTTTAAAGGTCCCAGCCCTTGGTGTTGGACTGAGGCTTCTTTAGCTGCCTTAACAGCAGCTTTTTGTGTTTCTGTCCATTCAAACGGTGCCATTTTCTTTACAACATCATACATTGGTCTTAAAATCAGTCCTAAATGTGACACAAATGCTCTCCAAAAACCCATTAGTCCCACAAACGATTTAGTTTCATTTTTTTTAGTTGATGCCTGTAACTTATACAAATAGTCAATGACTTTTTGGGGCACTCGTTACTCTGGTCCAACCCACATCATGCTCAAAAAATTCACTTCTCGTGCAGGTCCTTGGACTTTGTCATTATTTACAGCCAATCCTCGGCATACAATTTATCGCGTCTGGCTCAGTTTCATCTTTTTCCTTCAGACATCATCTTCACTATCAGAGTTACAGTATAAACAGCTCCATCCCATGTTTCTGGATTCCAATCATCTTGCATTATGGCTCATACTTTTACAGATGAAGCGAGGTGTTTCAACTCTTGTCTTCATCTTTTATCCTGCACTAAGCGTACTGCTAAAGCAATGCATTTATTCTCCCACTCGTCCACACAGAACGTGACATTTTCCATGCACTCTCGAGTGATAATTTGTTTCTCTTGAAAGTTTTCCATTTCCTGTTTAAGTTCCCCACATTCTGTAACCATACTTTGGACTTTTAAGTCCAGCTCGCATAATGCAGTTAACAGAAGTCACCCAATTCACTGGCAGGTATCTGTTCCTTCTTGTCCTTGCGCTCTAACCCAAATTTCAAGACCGCCTATTACACTTTCACGGGATTAATGTCCCTTTCCAGTTCGGGCCAGGCTATCAGAGCAGTATATGTATTAAATAACTCGGCCATAGAAGTCCATGACTGTGCACGTGACCATCATTGTATCCTCAGTACCTGACGAGACCCTCCGTGCTGACACTATCAGAAGTGCATTTTTTAAATATGCAATACATTATAAATATTATGTGGTTAGTAAGTCAGTAATTTAGCCCCAATCCTGCCAATTATGCCAGTTGTGTGTAGCATTGGGCTCTAGCTCCCTGGCAATGAGTTCTTCCATAATGTTACTTAAACCGAAACTATAGTGCTCAAAAAAATGAGTTACACTTTATAATTCGAATATTGCATCAAGTGAATGAAACATCTGGGCTATTGATCTGCTCAGTTAAGTAGCAGAGGAGCTTGTTCATCATTTTCAACTGCTTTGGTGCACTAGAGGGGCAACAATGAGACAATCCCCAAAATAGGAATGAATGGTTTAATAGATGGAGGCCACTGACATTTTTCAATCTTCATCTGTTTTGTCACTCATTTTACATTTGTCTATGGTCAGTGTCACTACTGGTAGCATGAGGCGATACCTGGACCATACAGAGCTGGCACAGGTAGTAAAGCTTCTACTGGATGGCAGGCACATCAATACGTGTCATTACCAGAAGGTTTGCTGTGTATCCTCAGTACAGTCTCAAGGGCATGGAGGAGATTCCCGGAGACAGACAGGCAGTTCCTCTAGGAGAGCTGGACAGGGCCCCTTGTAGAAGGTCCTTAACTCATCAACAGGACCCACCGGTATCTGCTCCTTTGGGCAAGTAGGAATAGGATGGGCACTGCCAGATCCTACAAAATGACCTCCAGCAGGCAGGCCACTGGTGTGAATGTCTCTAAGCCAACAATCATAAACAGACTTCATGAGGGTGGCCTGAGGGCGTGACATCCTCTAGTGGGCACCGTGGAGCTCGATTGGCATTTGCCATAGAATACCAGAATTGGCAGGTGCACCACTGGCAGGCACCCTGTGCTTTTCACAGATGAGAGCAGGTTCACCCTGAGCACATGTGACAGATGTGAAAGGGTCTGAAGAAGCCATGGAAAATGTTATGCTTCCTGTGACATGGTTCAGCATGACTGGTTTGGTTGGGGGTCAGTGATGGTCTGGAGAGGCATATCCATGGAGGGATGCACAGACCTCTACAGGCTAGACAACAGCATTAGGTATCTGGGATAAAATCCTTGGACCCATTGTCAGACCCTATGCTGGTGCAGTGGCTCCTGGGTTCCTCCTGGGGCATGACAATGCCTGGTCTTATGTGGCGAGATGATGAAGGAATTGATCCCATTGACTGCCCCCCCGCCCCTGCTCACTTACCTGACCTCAATCCAATAGAGCACCTCTAGGTGGGACACTTTGTTTGGGTCTGTCCGAAGTCTCAGCCTGTCCAGAAGCTCAGTGATGCCGTGGTCCAAATCTGGGAGGAGATCCCCCAGGACATCATCTGTCGCCTCATTAAGAGCATGCCCCCCCCACACCATTGTCAGGCATGCATACAAGCACATGAGGGCCATACAAACTACTGAGTATGATTTGGAGTTGCTGCAATGAAATTTCGGCCAAATGGACTCACCTGCCTGCCACCGTATCATTTTTTCCTTTAATTCCTCACTCATCACCACGTCAGTCCATTGCAGTACAGATAGCCAGCAGGATCTTTTTCCCATTGAGATCTGATCTGTTTTCAAAGTGTTCCTTTAATTTTTTGAGCAGTTTATACAGATATAATATAAAAAGGTGTTACACCTCCCTTAGTGATACGGCGGTAAGAAATCACATAGGAGAAATAACTTAGCTTTGTTTAATGTCAGCTTACGCTGCATAACAGACGAGGGTATCAAATGACAGAACCCAGTCCAGGAGTCGGGGCCCGAGATGTAGAGTCCGTCAACATTGTTGGTGCAGTTGAAGCATTTTCAGGATCAGATGCCGATATCTCCTATCCGTCCGTCAGCTTCACAGGTGTGCCAGGCAATGTTCCAAGACTTTATACTCTTTCTTCACATGCAGGGCCTCCTTAGGTGAACATGCAATTCCAAACACGTCAGTGGAGCTCACACAAGGATAAAGTTCAATGCTGGCTTGAACAGATAGAAATAGTACACAGCATCTGCACGCTGTCTAGTTGTGCCAGTCTGTCTTATGTCACTCGGCTTGTCTAGCAGTTCTATGTGCTGAACCTCTGTGCTTAATCTGGCTCTGTGTCAGCTGTGCATGTGAACAGAAAGAAGCAGATTTATAAGACAGATTTGTGACAGAGTACACTTATACATACTGCACTACACTTTGTTAGCATTGGGGTTTATTTATTGCAACTCTTCCTAATAAAATGTCCCTTGGATTTCATCACCTGTATAATCTTTTAGTTTATGTACAGGCTTGTGTCATTTATAGGTGCCAACAATAATAAATATTTACTCTGTAAATGTCTGCTCATAACCTTATTCGAATACACCTTTTAATTGTGATTCTCTGACATGATCACTGATTTTCAAAGTGCACAGAGTGGGTTTTCTTTGGTCAGACACACCATAGACGCTCAGAGCATTTTCTGGAGTAACATCTGCAGGTCTTGTTTTAAGTGTGCTATCAAAACTGCAGAAAGTCTGATAGGACGTCTATATACCTCAAAGGATTTGCATATGTAAAATATTTCCACTTTTTGGACTTTAAGGTTCTATTGAATCATTCGACTATACATACAGTGGTGTGAAAAACTATTTGCCCCCTTCCTGATTTCTTATTCCTTTGCATGTTTCTCACACAAAATGTTTCTGATCATCAAACACATTTAACCATTAGTCAGATATAACACAAGTAAGCACAAAATGCAGTTTTTAAATGATGGTTTTTATTACTTAGGGAGAAAAAAAATCCAAACCTACATGGCCCTGTGTGAAAAAGTAATTTCCCCTGAACCTAATAACTGGTTGGGCCACCCTTAGCAGCAATAACTGCAATCAAGCGTTTGCGATAACTTGCAATGAGTCTTTTATAGCGCTCTGGAGGAATTTTGGCCCACTCGTCTTTGCAGAATTGTTGTAATTCAGCTTTATTTGAGGGTTTTCTAGCATGAACCGCCTTTTTAAGGTCATGCCATAGCATCTCAATTGGATTCAGGTCAGGACTTTGACTAGGCCACCCAAAGTCTTCATTTTGTTTTTCTTCAGCCATTCAGAGGTGGATTTGCTGGTGTGTTTTGGGTCATTGTTCTGTTGCAGCACCCAAGATCGCTTCAGCTTGAGTTGACGAACAGATGGCCGGACATTCTCCTTCAGGATTTTTTGGTAGACAGTAGAATTCATGGTTCCATCTATCACAGCAAGCCTTCCAAGTCCTGAAGCAGCAAAACAACCCCAGACCATCACACTACCACCACCATATTTTACTGTTGGTATGATGTTCTTTTTCTGAAATGCTGTGTTCCTTTTACGCCAGATGTAACGGGACATTTGCCTTCCAGACAGTTCAACTTTTGTCTCATCAGTCCACAAGGTATTTTCCCAAAAGTCTTGGCAATCATTGAGATGTTTCTTAGCAAAATTGAGACAAGCCCTAATGTTCTTTTTGCTTAACAGTGGTTTGCGTCTTGGAAATCTGCTATGCAGGCCGTTTTTGCCCAGTCTCTTTCTTATGGTGGAGTCGTGAACACTGACCTTAATTGAGGCAAGTGAGGCCTGCAGTTCTTTAGACGTTGTCCTGGGGTCTTTTGTGACCTCTCGGATGAGTCGTCTCTGCGCTCTTGGGGTAATTTTGGTCGGCCGGCCACTCCTGGGAAGGTTCACCACTGTTCCATGTTTTTGCCATTTGTGGATAATGGCTCTCACTGTGGTTCGCTGGAGTCCCAAAGCTTTAGAAATGGCTTTATAACCTTTACCAGACTGATAGATCTCAATTACTTCTGTTCTCATTTGTTCCTGAATTTCTTTGGATCTTGGCATGATGTCTAGCTTTTGAGGTGCTTTTGGTCTACTTCTCTGTGTCAGGCAGCTCCTATTTAAGTGATTTCTTGATTGAAACAGGTGTGGCAGTAATCAGGCCTGGGGGTGGCTACGGAAATTGAACTCAGGTGTGATACACCACAGTTAGGTTATTTTTTAACAAGGGGGCAATTACTTTTTCACACAGGGCCATGTAGGTTTGGATTTTTTTTCTCCCTAAATAATAAAAACCATCATTTAAAAACTGCATTTTGTGTTTACTTGTGTTATATTTGACTAATGGTTAAATGTGTTTGATGATCAGAAACATTTTGTGTGACAAACATGCAAAAGAATAAGAAATCAGGAAGGGGGCAAATAGTTTTTCACACCACTGTACTCTTACATCACTGTTCAGGCAAAAAGTTAAATACTGTTCTGTTTTAGTAGTTTTTACACCGGTGTGTTATGAATTTCTCTGCCTTGGTCTGTCTGTAGTTTCTTAGGAACTCCACCCTGTCTCAAAATCAAACTAACACCCCAAGAAACTTCTTTTCCTTGTCTTGGCCTTTTACTTACACAGGCCAAGCATATTTTGAGAGCACATCGATACACATGAGGATACATTGATATCCATCATTGAATTCTGAGTAATAAGACATCTCTAACAAATCTGCTGGCCACTGGTCATCAACTGTTGATAAAATTGTTCTGTTTCTCTTGAACCTCCACCCTGCTGGTTTGTGCCCACTGTATAGGTGTGTCGTCTACTCATCCATTCCCACACATCTTTTCACTTGACATTTTCTACACAACCTCCACACTGTGGTCACCTAGGACTAGGATGTCTGCTCTGCTCCATAGATGACTTACCTTTCATCCTCACAGGCTCAAAGTTGTCCTCGGCTTCCAAAGCTGCCCAGCTCTTTTGAGACTACGACTAAGATGGCCGCTCCTCTCCAACTACACCCAAGATGGCTGCCCACTTCCATTCAGACGACAGCCAAAGTGCCCGCTGCCTATCAAACCACACACAGCAGGAACAGACAGAGGGTTGGACTTCAGCTAAATAGGCGACATCATGACGGGTTACAGGAAATGTACGGTGGAGCGGGACTTACACTGGTCAAATTACTGATCATTATTGAAGTTGTTTAATACTACTTGATAGATAGATAGATAGATAGATAGATAGATAGATAGATAGATAGATAGATAGATAGATAGATAGATAGATTTGGTAAAAATTAAATAAATTACACTAGTTTGAAACTATTTCACGTATATAGAAAGCAATTTTTTTTTTACTTATTATTAAAGAACAAAGTATATTTTGCTAGTGACAGAACTAAAAGTTAACAGAGCAAAATACACAATTGAAACGGAGACCTACTGTATAGCCACATAAATACAACACAAATTGAGCACGTATTCTTCCATTCATGTAATGGATAAATATTTACCTCTTTGTGTAATGAAAACTAGAAAAAGAGCACTACATAAGCAATTGAAGCAATGTGAGTGATAAACAATAAAGTTAACGATTAAAGTTTGATTGATTAAAACAAGACTAAAAACAAAAAAAAAAAGTTTCAAAGAAAGGACCAATAATGGCGGTGGTCTCACCAAGGTGACCAAAGTTCAGATTTCAAGTCCTCCCTGCCCAGAGCCTGCATGTTCCCTCCATGTCCCGGTGGGTTTCCTCCCGGTGCTCCGTCTTCCTGCCACACTCCATTGGCTCTTGTGAGTGGGCTCACCCTGCGGTGGGCTGGCGTCCTGTCCATTGATTGTTCCTGCCTTGCATCTGACATTCGCTAGGATTGTGCTCTACCATGTCGCCAGTTAATTCGGTATTATTGATGTGTCCCACTGTTAAGTTTCCTAACTGGAACTCTCAGTGTATAGTAAGAAGGTAACGGTGTCTCTTAACATTACTGTTCTCATGATGTATGTCTGAAGCAGGGTGATGTTAATATGCTTTTATTACTTTCAGTAAAATGTGACATTTGAGGAAAACAAAACATTTATCAAATAGCCTTTTGAAACAGTATCGTTTTTTGACATGATGCTTAGAAATTATTTACGTTAATTTGAAATGCTTAGATAACATAAGTCTGAGACCAAAGGATATTTCTGCTTACAGCGGCCGTCGCTTCATCGTTGCAGCCTTACAATAAGCGGGGCAGTTTATCCTTGATGTGGGCGTGGTGTTGAGGGCTTTCCGTCACTGACGTAGTAGCTACTATATCCAACGCGTGCTGCTGTTGCTCTCAATTTGGTCGCATAAGACCCTCGTGCTCAGACTTTTGTACGGCCACAAGATCAAGCAAAGGTGCGGAAGGTGAGACAAAATCGAATTTGGCGATCGCGCCAGCAGTGAGGAAGACCGCGAGATGCTGAGCGCCTTTAAATTTGAGGAGGTGCATGAGGCCGGTTGGTTCGCCTTTCAGCAAATCGCACCTTCGCGAGTTTATTGTGGATGACGGGGGTCGCGCACTTTTAAACTGGTGCCAAGTTAATTTATTTTCCGGTGAGTGTTTCGTAAAATGTAATGTTACATCTGATTTGGCTTAATCGCGTTACATTGGGATTAGTGATGGGCTGCTCGATACTGACTTGTCGACACCGCGCCAGGCCACTTCGAGGCTTCTTTCAAATAGTGATGGGCTGATCGATACCGAGGTTTCCACACTCACTTGCTCGGAAAGTCCGAGGCTTTTTGTGACAGCAGGTCCAGATGTGTTTATCCCACTGCTCTATGCTGATTTGACTTGATTCCTTCAAATGTTTCATCGCTTCGTGAGGCTTCATTCTGTTCATCACTAACTTCCTGGACCTGCGCAGACCCCGACAGAAGCCCCTCTGGGTCAGATGGAAGTCTCCTGAAACAGCAAGTCCCTCACCCTACAGCACCCCTAGGTGGCACCCAAGGACCCTGACAGGATTGTCCCTCAGGACTATGACTCCCATATATCCCTGTGGGTGTCCTTACTGGGTTCACACCAGCAGAGCACTGCCATCTATTATACTGGAGGAGGAACTGCTCTTGATACTCCACCTCCTCAATTCCATCCATTAAGCAGGATATTTTGAGCAGGATATCGATTCATCCCCATCCTGGCCAGGCTATTCCTCCTATACGGCACTCACACCCGTTACATGAAAGACCACCCTAACTGTGACCCCCGGCTGGTTCAGCTGTTGTTCCATCGTTACCTGAGGATTTTCTGTGCACTAGTAGACACTGTTGAGATGATTTACAGCATCTGAAACTTTAAATTGAGCTTCGGCAGTACTCATAATTTTATCAGTGATACCATTGCCTTGTCTTTCTTCATTTATAACCATTTTGCAGAATTGTAAATGGCGATCATGATCATCCTCTAATAACCCATTAATCAATCTTGGCCGATACATTTACAGCCTAAACATTGCATTAGATGGTCTCATGTTCAGGGTTGTAAAAATGAAAGAAAGAAAGAAAGAGCTGTACAAGTACTAATACCTGCAAAGTCTGTTTGTGTTTTCTAAAAATGAATCATTTTAAACCACATTCAATTAATAAATAGTAAATCTTCATAATTACAAATAATTATCTTTATAACTACATATAATTTATTTGATTAAAACATGACTAAAAACAACACAGAACAAAAGTTTCAAAGAAAGGACCAATAATGGCGGTGGTCTCACCAAGGTGACCAGAGTTCAGATCTCAAGTCCTCCCTGCCCAGAGCCGGCATGTTCCCTCCATGTTCACGTGGGTTTCCTCCCGGTGCTCCGTCTTACTGCCACACTCCATTGGCTCTTGTGAGTGGGCTCACCCTGCGATTGGCTGGCGTCCTGTCCAGGGATTGTTCCTGCTTCGCACCTGATTCTTTTTAGGATTGTGCTCTACCATTACGTCTGTTAATTCTGTATTAATAATAAGCCACACATGATTAGTTTAATAACTGGAAATTTCCAGCTTTAACGTCCACGTATTTGATTGTATAGTATGAAGGTAACGGTGTCTCTTACCATTACTGTTCTCATGATGTATGTCTGAAGCAGAGCGATGCTAATATGCTTTTTCACTTTCAGTAAAATGTGACACTTGAGGAAAAAAAAACTTATTAAGCAGCCTTTTGAAACAGTAACTTTTTGACAAGGTTCTTAGAAATGAGTTGCGTTAATTTAAAATGCCTAGATAGCATAAGTCTGAGACTAAAAGAGATTTCTGCTTGTCTAAGTAACATTAATTGCTGTCATTTCAGTGATTCTACCTTACAATAAGCGGACAGTTCATTCGTGCAGTGGTCGTTCCGTGAATGGCGTGGTAGCTGCTGTTTCTATCGCGTGCTGCAGTTCCTCTCTGTTTGCTCTTATGAGACCCTCGCGTTCCGACTTCTTCAAGGCCATAAGATCAAGCAAAGGTGCGGAAGGTGAGACAAAGTCGAACGTGGGGTTCGCGTACGGGTGGGAATGGCAGCAGTGAGGAAGATCGCGACATACTGAGTGGGGTGCCTGAGGCCGCGTGGTTCGCCTTTAAGTGTTGAGGACTGAGAGCTACGTGGAGGAGGAGGGGGCACAGCAAATCGCACCTTCACGAGTTTATTTTGGATGACGGGGGTCGCGCACTTTTAGCTGGTGAAACGATAATTTATTTCCCTGTTGGTGTCCCGTGAAATGTAATGCTACATCTGACTTGGCGGAGGCGCCTTAAATCGGGATTGCTTATGCTCTCTTCGCTCTCGTGTACTTTTCCTCGCCGTTTCTCCTTTTGATTTCGCGCATGCTCCGAACTGTGCTGTCCGTCGGGCACGCGCTTGTGCAGCCGCTCGCTCCCGTACGGCCCTGTCGTTCATTTCTGATTTTTCTTGAGCTCTGTGTTAAAATTATTTCTTTTTTTTGTTTGTTTTTTTTGTTTTTTCTTATCAGGAAAGATGCTCGTGCGGTTTTACTGTAAGAGAGAGACTTTGATTTGTTTAATGGGAAATAAAAAATTCAAACATTACATTGTTCTGCTGTAGGGATACTGTAAAATCTACAGCTGGAATGGCATTACGAGTACAGTTTTGTGATATTTGAAACGGTATTGTTTTATTTAATGTCTTTTATCCTTTACGAATACTTTCAGTATTTCTGTACACTTTTATACTTTAGCTTACTATTTTTTCTTTTTTCTTTTTCTTTTGTGTTTCTTTTTCCGGTTTCTTTGTGGTGGTGGCCTGAGCCACCTCCACCTACTCAAAGCTTCATGATGCTCCAACAATGATGGACGGATTAAAAGGAAGAATTCTACGTGACCATCATCATCATCAAGCCCTTCCGTGAGAATCCTAAATCCAAAGAGGACTGTTTCATTGATGTTAGGTAGAATGCCCAGAGGGGACTGGGGGGTCTCATGGTCTGGAATCCCTACAGATTTTATTTTTTCTCCAGCCGTCTGGAGTTTTTTTGTTTTTCTGTCCCCCCTGGCCATTGAACCTTACTCTTATTCGATGTTAATGTTGATTTATTTTGTTTTATAATTGTGTCTTTCATTTTTCTATTCTTTAATATGTAAAGCACTTTGAGCTACTGTTTGTATGAAAATGTGCTATAGAAATAAATGTTGTTGTTGTTGTTACTAGAGATGGCGTGTTAAATAAGAACAAGACTCGAGCCACTCGCGCTGTTTGTGTCGGACCACCTGAAGCCATCAAAATACAAAATGTGAAAGCGGCAGAGCCGCGACTCGACAATTATGGGCTGGAGCTCAACTGTCTGTCCTCATTGTTTAAAGTGATAAGCAGGGGGTCAGTCATGGGGGCTGAAAATGGACCACAGTGTTCACAAATAGGGGGGAAACCGACAGAAGGCATTTTCTGCGAGTGCAGGGCTTTGGAGATTAGGGGCGATTGGGAAAATATTCTGTTAGTTTAAAATATCAAAGTTTATGTAAAGAAGATATTTTAAAATGAGAGCAGATTACGTAGCCACGTGACTTTGAAGTAGAAGAGCCTTTAGAAATGTATTTTCTTTAAGTAAAACGTGTTTGAGAAGCAATGCAGTTATGAGGAATATGTGAAGAAACGTTAATCCAAATGGCAGAGACTTTAAAGTGAACCAATTCTTTACATCCCAGTGACGTTACTTCCTATTAAGAACTGTGTTCTCGGAGAAAGTCTGTTCTCAGTTTATACTAATGTGTGTTAATATACGACATACAATATCATAATTAGATTAATTATAGCGCTAACTGTGGAAACACTTTTTAATTTTTTTTTTATTCTTGTCTTCTCGACCCAGCTTGACTTGAATGTTGTTGTGCTGTGAACTTTTATATGTAAGTTGATAAATATTTTGTATGTCTTTATTTGTAAGTTAGACACAGCAATGTGATATTAGTGTTTCATTGGCGAGAAGCTTTCATGTTTAAAGACCCCCTCACCGCCCACTGACTGTGGAATTTGATGGCCGACTTGGTGGAAGAGCTTCAAACCGGTTTGTCAAGTGACTCTCGGCAGGACAGGAAGACCATTTGAAAACATTATTTAATGTGTTAATGTGAAGGAATTATATTAGTACATACTTTAGCATAGACTTGTAAGTAATCTAAACTCAAATTTCTCTTTTCATTTATAGAAAAACAAAATTCAAGTTTGTCTAACCTAATCTAACGCTATGGCTGCTTCATGAGTGGACATGAAACTCTGCCCTTTTAAATTGATGTGCCAAGTTCGTAACGCCATACTGCAAGTTAACGGCGTAGCAAGGTTCACAGGGGCCCGGGTGCAATCATCATTGAATGGGCCCCCAAACCTGCACGCTTCCTGATATGGTGGGGTATGATTGGGGGCTCTCGCTGCTGAAATGCTTGAAGACAAGATAGATTGAGAAAGAAACCGTTAAAAACGATGTTCGGAGAATAATATAGTTTTGTTTTGTAAAGCGTAAAAACAGACGTGTGTTGGCGACTTGGCGTTATTGCCTAATAGTGTATATACACTGTACTCGTCTGTTGTCTCAGCCGGTACTATAGAACAATAAAAATAAAGGATTATCTATGTTTACATATCAAAATCACGATGGATAAAACTTTCAATACGGAGTATAATGAGCATTTCAGCATTCCGTTCAATATTCGTCAGGGGCTCAGGCCTCACGGCAACGGCAAACGGGACAGACAAGGGTGCCGAAATTGTCCCAATAATCCCATACAATACGGGAGTATGGAACGTCTATAATTATGTAAAAATCAGACAATTTTAATCTCTCATCTCTTTATATTTCGTCAATAAAAATTGTTATACAAACTTACATACACTGAATACTATTGTTATGATTATTATGATATCATAAATTAAGTACATGTAATACTAATACGTGACTGATAACCTGACAAGTGAGTTACCTGACACTGCACTGTCTGCAAACATTTTGTTTTCTTGCTTTCTTTCTTGCAAATTCTGCTACAAGCTCATTGGTGTCCAATTTCATGGCAGCTGGCACACGGCATACGTGATTGCGCTGCTCGACATACGGCCATTTGATGTTGATCGATTCACTTACCTAGCGGGAAGCTGTTCATCGACGATCGTGGGAAGCTGCTTGCCTGCTTCATAACTAAGCTATAGCCTTTCGGAGAATGAAGCGAACATGTCGCTTTGTTTTTAGCCGCCGCCGTCTGTACACAATGTGCCGCCCCGCCTGGCCGAGTCGGACAGCGCTAATGAAAATAATGTCATTGTGGGAAAATGTAAAAATGCTGACTGACGGTGGCTAAAATCGCTAAATACGGACATGTGAAAGTCCTTACTACAAAGTTACTTAAAGTAATAAGCAATACGATCAGTCTAACTAATTTGACTGTGACTGATGGTCTGATGCCCTGATCACCTGATGAGAGTGCCGCAAAAAAAAAAAAAAAAAAGAGGCCTGATGGGCCCTCCCGAGGCTCGGGGGGCCCGGGTGCATTGCACCCCTTGCCCCATTGTAGCTACGCCACTACTGCAAGTGCAAAAAACAACAGTGAGAGAGAGCGCGGAGATTTTAATTGCTGTCAAAGGTGAATCTTACTTAATCGCTCCTTCAGTAATCCTCCATTATTATTTGCACAATGCTAACAGGGTTAGGGTTAGTTAGTTAGTTACTAACCCTAACCCTAACGTTACTTTACGTCTGTAGAGGTTAAGCTACAGAGCCAGGGAGGCTAACGTGATGGCTGACTAAATAACTTCATTCAAATGAGCAGATAAAAGCTAAGTGATAGAGGAGCCATTTCAAGCTAATAATTATTTCCATTGCTCTAACATATCATTTACTTATTTTGCATAACCAGTTGAATAGCACAAGTGAAATTTAGTGCCGTCCATCTTACAATATTTTCTCAACATCCCTTTTTTTTCCTGCCACTAATGATTTCTCACGTGCCTTTGTATGTTGGGTTTTAGACGCAATATTGCCTTACTGCATATAAGCTTGATGGCATGTTGAGAAGTGTGGACGAAGGTTCAAACAAATAGCAGGCAGACACCAATTCTAATAAGCAGAATCTTTTATTTCTGACTTCTTGGTGAGCAGAGTGGCTTTGCCTTACAGAGAGAAAATGCAAGGCAGGCCCCCGACAAGGGGGGGGTTCAGCTGCATTTATAACAAAATCTTCAAAGAGAATGGTTAGAAAAAAAATAGCTCAGTTCCATCCAAGGCCACAGAACATTCTTTACAAAATTTGTTGATTACAACGGAAAGCATAAATTCTAGTCTTGTATATGGAATGAAGCTTATCAGAAAACTTGTCATATGTTTGGCATCTCACTAGGATGATAATCTAGACACTGCTGAAGCAACTGGGAAGAGTCAAAAACTGCATTCCACACCGGCAGCTCTACCCTAATAAGCACACTTATAATACCAAGGCATACAGAGAACATGCAGATTTTCATACAGAAGCTAGCAATAGATTTTAACTTCCATTCCACATTCCCCCCTTTTAAAACTTAAAAGTTTAAATAATAAAAGAGTTTAAGCCAAACAGTCCAGGTTAAAAGAAGACTGGGAAGAGAATTGGGCCTGGGAAAGAAGATGCATGCGTTCTGTGTGGAGGAAATAAGCTTTAGTTATTGAGGCAGTGAAAAACTTCTGGATAAAATAACGGATTAACGGAATAAGACAACAGCAAATCAAAAGAATAACAGTTAAAGCAACTAAAAGGGAAACAAAAATGGATTTGAACCATTGGCCCAAAGAGCCAAAAGTGGATATAAACCATTCATAGAAAACCTTTGTTTTTAAATCATGTTCCTGGGCTTCCCACAGATTATACCCCCAGTCCTGGTCGCCAGTGTTTGCAAACACATCACTCCAGCTTGAACATTCAGATAGACTGGAGGAGGGATTTAAATCAGTCCATTTGTCTTGTCCACTGGACCCACAGGGAGCAATGGAACAAAAGTCAATCTGGAACGAGGCAGTTTTCCCTATTTGGAAAGTTAACGTGGGAAAGTCCCCATGTATTTGCTTCAATTGGTGAGCCCGATGGTCACCACCTGTTTGTCCTTGTCCTAAAGTCAGATGGATAAAAAAGATTAGGACTAGCAAAGCTATGAATGCCATTTTTTGCAATGCGACACGTGAATCCAGGCGGGAAATCCTTCGACTTTAACAGCATGAGGTGTGGATAGCAACACTTGGAATGGTCCCCTCCAGCGAGGTTGATGCCAGTGCTTCCTTTGGGTGTCTCTGACCAGTATCCAGGTTCCCAAGGGAATCTGTGACTCCATTGGTGGAGGACTAGTTCGCCAAGCCTGGTTAACCTGCTCGTGGACCTCCTTCAGGGATGCTCGGAGACCTGTAAGACTGGAAAGAAGATCATTGTCCACAGTGTGCAGATTGACATTTCCAATAACCATGCCAACAGGCCTGGGTCGTCCAGTCAGAATTTCGAAAGGCGACAGTCCCAACTGCCGGTGTGTCCTCCCTCTCAATCCCATTAAAGCCAGAGGTAAAGCGTCAGGCCAGGTTAAATTCGTCTGCTCACAGATCTTAGCCAATTTAGATTTGAGGGTGCCATTGCACCTTTCTACTATACCTCCGCTTTGAGGGTAGTACTTGCAATAGTGATGTACATTTATCTGGAACCAAGTGGTCAATTCATTTATTACAGAGTTCACAAAATGGGTACCATTATCAGTCTGCAATTTTTGTGGTATTCCCCATCTTGGAATGATTTCTTTTATCAAGACTTTTGCCACAGTTTTTGCATCTGCATGTTTGGAAGGGAAAGCTTCCACCCATCGGGAGAACACATCGACAATTACCAAGCAGTATCGGTACCCTTTAGATGGTGTTAGTTCAATGAAGTCCATTTGAAGATGTTCGAATGGACCCATTGGGTTAGGTGTGACAGCGGGACTTACCGGGGTACCTTTACCTACGTTAAATTTTTGACATAGTGCACAGCGTCTGCAGAATTGCTCTGCATACGTAGAGAAGCCTACGGCTTCCCAATGTCTCTCGACATCTTGAATCATGGCATCCTTTCCGGCGTGGTCCAGGCCATGTGCGATTTTTGCCATACCTGGAAAAGAAGCTTTTGGAAGGAAAGGTTTGTTATTTTGTTTGTGAGTCCAGACCCCATCAGAGAGGAATCCTTCTTCGGACCATTTTCTCTTTTCTCTGTCCGTGGCTGCACTCTGTAAAGAGATTATTTGATTATCAGCGTCTTTGTCATCTTTCAGTTGAAATAAAAAAATTGGTGTGTTATTGTAGGCAGCCTGTTTAGCAAAGTAATCAGCCAGGTCATTTCCTTTGCAGGATCTTGTTTCCCAGTGTGGGCCTGGCATTTAACTATTGCCAGTCTTGATGGTTTTATTATAGCTTCGAGGAAGGATTCGACTAATTTCTGATGTTGGATGGGCTTACCAGTACTGGTTTTAAGTCCCCTTAATTTCCACAATACTCCATGATCATGGAAGACTCCAAAAGCATACCTGGAATCTGTATAATGGTTACTGCTTTCCCTTCTGACAGCTGACAGGCTCGGGCGAGAGCAATTAATTCAGCTGCCTGCGCGCTTAAACTTGACGAAATTCGGTTTGCCTCCAGCAAGTGGTCACCTTTGACCACTGCATAGCTGGTTGAGGGTGTTCCATTATCCAATCTCAAGGAACATCCATCTACGTAGAGAACTTCTCCTGTTTCTAGTGGAGCTTCCTGCAGGTCTGGCCTGGGTTTTATGACCTTAATTATTTCGTCATGCCAGTTGTGTGGCTCCCCTTTTTCTTCACTTGGAAGAAGAGTGGCTGGATTGAGAGTGGAGCATCTTTCAATTGTGTCATTAGACAAAGTACAGAGTACGTTTTGATAGTGTATTGCCCTAGCAGTAGTGAGATGTGAAGTTTTAGCCTGTACTAAAATGGAGTGTATGGCGTGAGGCACCTTTACTTTTAGGGGTCTCATGAGCACTATATCTGTACTGGCTAGCACGGCCTCTGTTGTGGCTGCTACAGCTCTGAGACAGGTTGGAAGTCCCGCAGCCACTGGATCCAATTTTTTTGAAAAATAGGCTATTGGCCTTTGTTTTTCTCCATGGAGCTGTGTCAGTACTGCATTCATATATCCCCCCTTTTCATCCACGAATAAAGTGAACGGACGAGAATAGTCAGGGAGCCCTAATGCTGGCGCAGAGAGTAATACACTTTTTAAATAACACAGAGCCTTCTCAGCCTGCTCATTCCACTGTATGCGGCCAGAAAGAGGAAGGTCAACAGTGTTAGCTAGATTTTGCAAAGGCTGTGCTCTTTCAGAAAAAATTAAAATCAATTGTCGACAGTAACCTGTTGTTTTGTGACCAGTCTGGGCAGGTTTTGAATGGTGGTTATGCGGTCTTTTGACAGAGCTCTGGTACCACAAGTGATGTCATGCCCCAAATATTTGACAGTGGTTTGAACTAACTGCAGCTTGGCCTTAGAAATCTTGTGCTCATTTTCTGCAAGATACTTGAGCAATAATTCCGTATCTTGTGTGCATGCTTTCTCTGTTTCACTACAGAGTAATAAATCGATGTACTGTATCAATGCACTTCCCCTGTCAGGGTTTTGAGCAAGCGCTTGGCCGTATACACAAGGAGCCTCTGTATAACCTTGTGGCATAACGGTCCATGTCCAACGGCGGTTTTGAAAAGTAAAAGCAAACCAAAACTGAGAATCAGAATGTACAGGAATAGAAAAGAAAGCATTTGCTAAGTCAATAACTGAGAAATAACGTGCAGATGGAGGGATTGTAGCCAGAATAGTGGAAGGATTAGACACAATCGGTGCTCTAGGAAAGATAGCAGAATTGACTTGTCTGAGGTCTTGGACAAAGCGCCAAGAGCCATCAGCTTTCTTTACTGGCAAGATAGGAGAGTTTACAGGAGAATATTTAATAGGAATTATAGCCCCCTTTTCAACGAGATCTTTATGTACAGCAGCAATTCCGAGTTCAGCCTCGGGAGAGAGAGGATATTGCGCGGCGAGGACGGAAGGAGGATTTTGGAAAGATTACTAGAGGTTCATAATTTGCTATTCTGCCAAAATCATTTTTCCCTTGAGACCATAGGGTGTCAGGAATCGAAGAGAGCCATGGAATGCTATCAGTTTGCAGTGAATATAAAGAGAGAGACGGTGACACAGGGAACGAACAACTGGCAGATCAATCTGAATTACTACTTTAGTAACTAGATGGTCTGAGGTGTCAAAAATACCTGGCGCAATGTACAGCCAATCAGTTCCATTGAGACATTTTTCAACCCAGTCCCCAATTTCAACCCAGTGAATGGTGTCAGATTTAGCCAGAGAGACATGGGGCACTGAACCACCTAGATAGAAAATATTTTGTGAACATGTGTGGTGAACTGACGGAGCTTTAGTAGATGAAACAAAAATACATGGAATGTACAAAGTTTTAGGGCATGTGCCAGAGTAAAGAAAAGATTCTAACCAAGGAGTGTCTACTTCAGCGGGCAAATATTGGGCAGTACAATGCAGGGTGTCCGGGACTTGTAAGTGGGGAAATAGGCATGAGGGGAAAGAATGAAGGGCTTTCAAGAGGAGGGTGTGTGGTGAGATGTCAAGGGTCCATGAGCAAAAAAGGGCCTGGGGTCTGTAGTTTGGCATAGGAGCTTAGGAATGGAGCAGTAACATCCTTGTTTAGTTAAAGAAATTGAGACTGACAATTTAGTCATAAGATCCCTTCCCAGCAAGTTCACAGAGCACAAATGGTTTAACAGGAAACGATGAGTTAATGGAGAGCTGTCGGTGCTGAGTTGCACTTGCAGAGGCTTTGAAACTAGTAGCGTGTGTGGTTGTCCTGAAGCAGTGAGAACCTTCACAGTGTCTTTCGAGGCAGGGACCTCCAACAGCGATAAAGTGGAACGTGTGGCTCCTGTGTCCACAAGAAAGACAGTTTCTTTGCCGTTTACTATTAAAGTCAATAAAGGATCAGTATCAGCATGACAAGTAAGCAAAGGAAACTGGATAAAGTGGCTGGTGGTCCCTGCTAATTCCTAGGACCAAGGAATGTCATTGGGCTCAGGGAGAGGGGGTGGCGGAGGGCGCTTGTGTGGGCAGTTGCGTCTGAAATGTCCAAGTTCACCGCGGCCGTAACAGGCATATGACGCTGGCGTCTGCTCTGAAGGTCAGGCATCTGACCGATAGGATTATTAGGGCTTGATAACTGGAACCCTCGTCCTCTCCCGCGCCCTCGCCTTCCAAAGAAATTTCTGCGTCCCCTCCCCCTAGCCGGATCAGTTCCACCAGTATAGTAATTTATTTGTGCAGCCAACAGTTTGGTCTGTGTGTCTGACTCTTTTAATTTAGTCTGTCTCTCAGCATGCTCTGCATGACTCTTGACTTCCTCCAACGTAGCACTTTCCCAGCCTAATGCAAGACGTGCGAACTTTGCTTTGAATGTCACTTCTCAGTCCCGGGACAAAAGGAGGCACTGCAGCATGAGTTCTATCGTTTTCATTGTCTAGCCCAGAGTGATTAGCCATCAGATCTTGCATCCGGTGAGCCCATTCATCCACTGTCTTGTCTTTTTTCTGCTTAGCGGCTGAAATTAGTGACCAGTCTGTGCCCTTTTTATATTTTTCTGCCAGGGCTTCTTTCAAAGGCTCCCACTGGCTGAGGAAAGGACCTTCATTCCCGGGGCCTCGGGAAAGAGCTTCATTCCAACGCCAAGGGGCACCGTCAATATCACCGTGATTTACAGTTTCCCACGTGGTGCCCAGCTTTTGGCGGAGCACCTGTGTCCACTCTGCAGCATTTGGTTTATACATGTCATCAAGCTGCTGTAACTGTTGCACAAATTTCAGTCCACCGACCGTTTTGGGGTCGGGCAGTTCAGACACCACATCCTTTAATTCTTGAATGTCCCAATTTCGGTGAATCATTACGGTAGTGGGATTATTATTGCCTGGGGGTTGTGCGGGATCATGTCGGGGGTTGGGGACTTCAATGAGGGGGCAAGAGAATGTTGGGCCAGAAGGTTTAGGGGAGCCGAAAGGGGAAGTAAAACCGCCCATAGGTTTAGAGCGGAGGGTCTGACTTCTCGTGCGCTGGGAGACAGATGACTCTTCTGGGTTCTGCCATTGCAACCCAGTAGCACCTTGTGAATAATCTGAATCATCTTCCTCAGGGTCAATATGTGAGGACGGGTCATAATGATACTGTTCATCATAAAAACTTGCTCCAGATGGTTCATCTGTTAACTGGGGTGCAGTTGGAGGAGGGGGTGCAGTAGGTGGAATCGGGGGAGTTTGGTAAGGAGGGGGTGGACAGATTACTGGGTATAGGGGGTCTTTCTTTTCGTTCTTCTTTTTTTTACTTTCAGGCTTGGGCTCTGTCTCTACCTTCATTTTTTACATGCTTTCTTAAAGTCTAATCCGGTTTTCTTTTCTATTAATTTTCTAGGTGAACCCCCTTTTGGACCCGATTGAAAGCTCGTGTCCGAGACACTTTCCAAAAATAATCCTTCTAACAGAGACTTTTGATTTCCCAAAGGAGTCTCTTTGACCGGTTTACTATTTTGCTTTCCCATAATGAATGGCACTGGACCACAGTAGAACAATTCAGCCCCCGCGGCTTTTTGCTCCCAGTCCTGTCCCACTCCCGGATTAGTACTTAAGTGGTTTCGTGTCCGTTGTTTAGCAGAATCGTACAACAATATTCAGCGTGAAGTCCGGAATACAAGATGTGCTTAACACCAGTTCCTTTGTCAGACGCCTCCTATGTGCCAAACTGCTAGTGCATGTCTCCACCACAGAGCAACCCGTAGAAGCAGGATTATGACCAGACGTTAGGAACAGAAAACTCGTCCACCCACTCAGTGTTATTCCCAGACACTCAATTCATATACTATGCTTTTCTTACTCCCATTCCTCTATTTAATAGGAGTGTGCCACTCACCCCTTTCTATCCCGCTCCCAGGGAGTAACTTACTAACGTACTTGTAGTATCTTACACTGTCCCCCGAGGGACCCAAGTATTATTCCCTATTTTCCAGTTACCATCCACTACGTTAGTGATACAGTATTTATTTTCCTTAACTTCCCGTAAAACGGTCAAATCCCTGAGCTACTTCATTCACTCAATCTGACTCCCCCGGTCTACTCACCAAGAAATTCATGACCTGCTAGGGAAATCCCAGTTGGTTCGACCCTCGTATTCGGTCAGAGGAGGCCAGGGACTTCTCACGCAGGATACGCCCGAGGCAGGCCAGCCCTAACTTTTGCCGGAGCTGGTCCTTCCGACCCGGCGAGTCGGTCCTTTTACCGGTCCTCTGGGCGATCCCGCGAGGAGTCACCTGTCCGTCTCGCCCCGTTCTCGCCAGAAAACTGTGGACGAAGGTTCAAACAAATAGCAGGCAGACACCAATTCTAATAAGCAGAATCTTTTATTTCTGACTTCTTGGTGAGCAGAGTGGCTTTTCCTTACAGAGAGAAAATGCAAGGAAGGCCCCCGACAAGGGGGGTTCAGCTGCATTTATAACAAAATCTTCAAAGAGAATGATTAGAAAAAAAAAAATAGAGCAGTTCCATCCAAGGCCATAGAACATTCTTTAGAAAATTTGCTGATTACACCGGAAGCATAAATTCTAGTCTTATATTTGGAATGAAGCTTATCAGAAAACCTGTCATTGCCACTGCTGAAACAGCTGGGAAGAGTCAAAAACTGCATTCCACACCAGCAGCTCTACCCTAATAAGCACACTTATTTGTATCTGTTATAATAATACCATGGCATACAGAGAACATGCAGATTTTCATACAGAAGCTAGCAATAGATTTTAACTTCCATTCCACAGTATTTAATGTAAATTTAACATTGCTTTTTGAGTTGAGTGAAAATAAAAATGTGATACGAATTTGTTGGATTAACTAACACTTTCTTTTACAAAATATTTACTTTTTTATGTTGAAACTACTAATGTTCATAATTTAATCAATCAATCAATCAACATTTATTTATATAGCACATATTCATACAAAAAAAAATGTAGCTCAAAGTGCTTTACAAAATGAATAGAGTAATAGAAGACACAATAAAAGATAAACATAAGTCAACATTAATTAACATAGAATAAGAGTAAGGTCCGATGGCCAGGGTGGACAGAAAAACAAAAACTCCAAAGGCTGGAGAAAAAATAAAATCTGTAGGGGTTCCAGACCAAGAGACCGCCCAGTCCCCTCTGGGCATTCTACCTAACATAAATCATCATATTTTCATGGAAGGACCTGATGATGATGGTCACGTAGACTTCTGGCTTTCAGTCCATCATTGTTGGAGCATCATGATGCTTTGAGTAGGTGGTGGTGGCGCAGCCACCACAAAGAAACCGGAAAAAGAAACAGAAGAGAGTAGGGGTCAGTACGGATTTTAGAGCCACCATGAATAGTTATTATGAAGAATTGAACATACAGAGTATCAGGATTATGTTAAAGTGAAGTTATAAAAAGGCCATGTTAAAGTAATGTGTTTTCAGCAGTGTTTTAAAGTGCTCTACTGTATCAGCCTGGCGAATTCCTATCGGCAGGCTATTCCAGATTTAAGGTGCATAGCAGCAGAAGGCCGCCTCACCACTTCTTTTAAGTTTAGCTTTTGGAATTATAAGGAGACACTCATTTGAAGATCTAAGGTTACGATTTGGAATATAACGTGTCAGGCATTCCGATATATAAGATGGAGCGAGATTATTTAAGGCTTTATAAACCATAAGCAGTATTTTAAAGTCAATCCTGAATGACACAGGTAACCAGTGTAGTGACATCAAAACTGGAGAAATGTGTTCGGATTTTCTTTTCCCAGTTAGGATTCTAGCAGCTGCATTCTGCACTCGTTGCAAATGATTTATGTCTTTTTGGGTAGTCCTGAGAGGAGTGCGTTACAGTAATCTAGTCTACTGAAAACAAAAGCGTGAATTAATTTCTCAGCATCTTTCAATGATATAAGAGGTCTAACTTTAGCTATGTTTCTTAAGTGAAAAATGCTGTCCTAGTGGTCTGATGAATATGCGATTTAAAATTCAGATTACAGTCAACGGTTACCCCTAAATTTTTACTTCCGTCTTAACTTTTAATCCTAGTGCATTAAGTTTATTTCTGATAACCTCATGAATCCATTATTGCCAATTACAAAATTTCAGTTTTCTCTTTATTTAGTTTGAGAAAATTACTATTCATCCATTCAGAAATACCAGTAAGACATTGTGTTAGTGTATCGAAGAGTCGGAGTCATCAGGTGCTATTGATAAGTACAGCTGTGTGTCATCAGCATAGCTGTGGTAGCTCACGTTGTAACCTGAGATAATCTGACCTAACGGAAGCATGTAGATTGAGAATAACAGCGGACCCAGGATAGAGCCTTGTGGAACACCATATCGGATATCATGTGTCTTTGAGATTTGATTACCACAACTCACAAAGAATTTTCTCCTGCCAGGTAGGATTCAAACCAATTTAAGACCCTGCCAGAGAGGCCCACCCATTGACTAAGGCGATTTCTAAGAATATTATGATCAATGGTGTCAAATGCAGCACTCAGATCTAAGAGGATGAGAACAGATAAATGGCCTCTGTCTGCATTTACCCAAAAGTCATTTACTACTTTAACAAGTGCAGTTTCTGTGCTGTGATTTGTTCTGAAGCCTGACTGAAAGTATCAAGAATAGCATGTTTATTTAGGTGGTCATTTAACTGCATAATGACTGCCTTCTCTAGAATTTTACTTAAGAAGGGCAGGTTAGAAATGGGTCTAAAATTTTCAAAGGCAGAGGGGTCAAGATTATGTTTCTTAAGAGGGGTTTAACTACAGCAGTCTTAAGACAGTCTGGAAAGACCCCGTATCTAATGACAATTTACTATGTCCAGAATATTGTCAATTAGAGTCTGATATTTCTTTGAAAAACCTGGTTGGTATTGGGTCAAGGACGCAGGTGGAGGGTTTCAGTTGAGAGATTATACTATGTAATTCAGGTAAATCTATCCTGGTGAAAGCATTTAATTTGTTTATAACGGAGTACCGGGGCTTTGGAGGTTCTGCAGTGTTGGGGAGATATACTATGTTATCTCTAATATCATTAATTTTTGAGTGAAAAATACAGCAATGTTCTCACAGGTTTCACTGGAAGTATTCTGGGGCATTCCTTTGTGTTACCTGGGTTTAACAGACGATCAATTGTTGAAAATAAGACTCTGGGATTACTAGCATTGTTATTTATAATATTAGAGAAATAGCAGCGCTCTCAAGACGGACAGTGTTATTGTATTCTGTTATTTTAACTTCAATATCTCATAATGGATAGTTAGTTTAGTTTTCCTCCATTTACGCTCAGCTCTACGACATGTTCTTTTAAATCAGACACTCTTTGGGTCTTCCATGGAATAACAATGCTATTAGATTTTTTAACTGTCTTTTCAGGTGCAACTATGTCAACAGCAGTTCTTACTTTAAAATTAAAGTTTTCCACTTTACTATTTACATTATCCTCGCTATTATAGCTGGCATTATAAACGGACTGATTGCTTAGAATAGTTGTAAGTTTTAAAGCTGCTGATGAGTCAAAGAAGCGTTTTTAACAAAATGCTTCTCATGAGCGTTTTCTATCTTTATTTCTATATTAAATAGTAGAAGGAAATGGTCTGATAGACCGATATCAATGACCTGCTTTATATCAACTTTAAGTCCTTTAGTAATCACTAAGTCTAACGTATGACCTGCTTTATGTGTAGGCTGATTTACGAGCTGCCTCAAATCAAAAGAGTCCAGGAGGTTCATGAATTCTTTACTTTTGGTCACACTGATTGTCGATATGAAAGTTAAAGTCGCCACTATTAAGAGTGTCATAGTTTGTAACTAAAATTGACATTAAGTCAGAGAATTCCTCAAGGAAAGACGCGTATATTTAGGAGGTCTATACACGGATAATACGAGAACGTGAGAATCTCCATGAATAACAACGGCGAGATACTCAAAGGACTTAAATTTACCAAAACTAACATCTTTACATTTTAATCGCTCGAGTAAATGTTTGCCAAACCGCCCTTTTCCCTGGCGGTCGCACGAGTAAAACTGTAATCCGGGCGCAGATTCGATTAAAACTGCCGCCCCATTGAATTAAGCCATGTTTCATTTAGCAATAAAATCAATGTTTCTATCACTAATAAGATCGTTTATAAAAAATGTCTTGTTAGTTAAAGCTCTAACATTTAATAGTGCCATATTTAATGTTTCTGAAGGGCAGAGCTGAATTTTATGCGTGTTATGGTAATCGGAACAAAAATTAAGTTATTTTTGTTAACGCCGCTCTGTGTGTACTTTTTATGTAATCTACAATCCGTTTTTATAGTCTTAATGCAGTGTTGATCTGAAGTAGTAATTTCAATTAAATTATTGGTGTTTATGCCGCACTGCCTAGATTTTTTACGTGCATTAAGATTTGTTATTAGATTATTAATGATGTGCACTTTAACGGAAGACTCTGTTAAGCCATTATGTCCTATCAAACCAGTAGCATTACGTAAGGGGTTAGCAGTAGAAGTAGACAGTCAAGATAGACGAATTACCTTAGCGATGTTTTCGAGAGGACCCGGCGCCAAATCTATTCGGATGCAGTCCATCCCGCTTGAAGAAGCGGCCTTTCCAAAAAAGATCCCAGTTGTCTATAAACCCGATGTCTTGATTCTCGCAGAAGCCTCTCAGCCAGTTGTTTAAACCCAGCAGACGACTGTAGTATTCATGCGATCGTCTGACGAGAGGTAGTGGACCCGAGATGAAGATTTTTGCGGATGGGGTCCTCTCCTTCGTGTCTTCAACTAGTGCTGCGAAGTCAGCCTTGAGAACCTCTGACTCGGTGCCTTATGTCGTTTACGCGGCATGTAGAATGATGGATCCAATTGCCCTCTTGTGCTTCTGGTAGAAGGTCGGCGCCCGCCTCATCACATCTCGAACTCGAGCACCGGGAAAACAAGAAACAAAGGATTTTTGATTAGGGCACGTGATATTCAGGTTTCGTACAATGGAATCACCTACCACGATTATATCACCCGGGGTTGAAGGCAGACTGGGGACGCGGAGAGGGTCGAATCGATTCTGGATTTGAATGCTCGCCTGTGCCGCTGGAGGTGTTCTAGCCTTGAACCCCCGCCTGCAAAGCTGAAACCCGTCGAGGTCTTCATCAGCGTTGTTCCTACGAGGCGGGGAAGCTTACTTGCCCTTGGACTTGAGCGCACGAGGTGGGGTTGATGTTACGCCGCTTCAGTTGTTTGGTGTGGTTTGTCCAGCAGCCGAGTCTTCAAGTCTCTGAGGTACCTTCGTCTAGACAGGAGTTTCTGAATCTGTTTGTCGAGTGCCTGGAGTTCCTCGACAACGATGGCAACGCGATTCATCTCACTGTCGGCCATTGTCTGCTTCTACTTCCGCTTCCGCTTCCGCTTCGTCACCTAGGAAAGAAAGAGAGAAAGTTAGATTCTTTAGTTAGATAATTTAAACCTACTCAAATGGTTTATGTATCAGTAACACAAGATTTTAACTGGAATAAACTTAAAAAAGTTTATGCAATCGATTACCATAATATTTTTTAGTAAGCATAACTCAATATTCTTACCGATAAGAAGTATCAGTCAGGCTAATTGATAATGTTCTTGACATAGTTAATTCATCATTAGATACGGGGGTCTTCCCAGACTGTCTTAAGACTGCTGTAGTTAAACTCCTACTTAAGAAAAATAATCTTGATCCCTCTGCTTTTGAACATTTTAGACCCATCTCTAACCTGCCCTTCTTAAGTAAAATTCTAGAGAAGGCAGTCATTATGCAGTTAAATGACCACCTCAATAAACCTGCTATTCTTGATAAATTTCAGTCAGGTTTCAGAACAAATCACAGCACAGAAACTGCACTCGTTAAAGTAGTAA